>NC_056741.1:1250083310-1250135810 GCF_019279795.1 Protopterus annectens | reverse complement strand
ATTCCAGTCAGAGTTAGGACATTCTTTACCCGAGCCTTGGCTTAATCTGTAGTTTTTTGGAAAGTGTTGGATTCTCTAAGTGTTCTTGAAGCAGCAAGTTAGTTCTCTATGTGGAATTTTACAACACACTGCAAAATAAATTTATTTCTCAAGGTCTAGGACTGGCTTTACTTAGAACTCTTTTGCATTGGCTAATAGACCCTCATGCTTCCTTCTCGCCGTTATGTTATAGTGTGGTGAGCTCCCCATGTGGCTTAGGCTGCTGCAACAGTGTATCCTTATGAAGAAATATGTAGAGTTGTTTTACTAAACTTACCATAACAATTGATGGTCAAACAGTCACTGTTAGCATTAGCTGCTCTTTCCTTTCCCCTTATTGCTGGACATTGTATATGCCAAGGTGAGGACATTTACTATTTTTCTAGCATCGTTATTTTAGGTCTTTTTCCACCTTTTCTCTTTTGGCATGAAAGCTATCAAGGGCTTGGAGGTCAAACCAGACATTGTTAGCTCAAGCTGACTAATGATTTGGGAACCTTTTAGGTGCCTTGAAAGCTTTGGAAGTTGGCTGGTTGTTCTACCCTTAGCAGGATAGTTGAGTTAAGAGTGTAGCTTTGGATGGTGCTGCAGTGATCATTCAAACATCTACTGTTATGGTACATTTACTTAAGTGCTGGCTGGGCAAGAAAGTACAGATGTTATGTGATCCTATCTCGCCTACATTCTGTACTGATGGGCTCGGAGCCGATCCTCTGCTCCGACTCGGCACGCTATGCTATAGAGTGAAGCCTCTTATTGGCTGAGCTATTCTCTATCCCATGATGCACCACCACTAATCCCCCAGATCTCGTTTGCCGCTTACAAGCTAGGACGTGGTCTCGAACTTGGCTGAGCTAAGTGCTTTTTTCTGAAAGTTTTTCTGTCAGGAAATTCCTCAATCTTTACCCAAAAGCTGTTTTAACAGCTATCGTTGTGTATAAGTGTGTTTTTGAATATTTTTTTGTGGTAAATTTGTGTGATTGAACAGGGAAAGGTTTCCGTTTAAGTTAGAGGGGCCTTCCCCTTTTTTCTTAGTGAATTTTCTTATTTGTGGAGAAGTCAAGTACCTGTTTAAGTTAGAGGGTTCTTGGCCGTCTCTTATTTCTTTCGTGTATTGTATTTGTACTTGTTTTGAGTTAGTTTTTTAAAAAAAAAAAAAAAAAAAGGGTTTTTTTGTTGTTGTTTAAATCCTTTACTAAAGTTACATACTCTGTGTTTTTTCCTCTGATATACTGAGTATTCTACAATGTCTAAAGAGCATAGACCCTCAGGATTCAAGAAGTGCACGAGGTGCAATTATAAAATGTCCATCACCGATGATCACTCCTCGTGCGTGTACTGTTTAGGCGCCAAACACCTACAGGAGTCTTGCAGCGTGTGTCACGCTCTTTCCTCTAGGGTCCTCCAAGAGAGGAAGAATAAATTAATCTTGAAAGGGCTTATCAAACCCTCCTTCGAGGAGGCCTTATCTTCCTCTTCCTCTCCAGCTAAGAAAAAGAAAGCGTCGGCACCGACCACTAAGAAATCTAGGCAGGCTTCTCCATCGGCTCCACGGACTTCGGAGCCAAGGGCGGAACGGTCTGCCTCGATGCCTCCAGTCTCGACTCCTCTGGTTTCGGAGCCAATGGCTGGGGCTTCGAGAGGCGGGTCACCTTCATCGGCTCCACTGATTTTTGGAGCCGATGAGGGTTGCCTGCTCAGACTCTTCCCCTTCGGTGCCGAAGCCCTCCTCGGCACCGAGGGAAATTGTTTTGGAATCTCCCTCGACACCGATACTGGTCGAGTCTATTCGGAGCCGGTCCCCCAGTCCTTCGGAGCTGATGGAGAAGTCGGTTCGGACCCGGTCGGTTTCCTCCCGATCTTCCAAGATGTCGGATTCGGACATCGACAGGGTGCTCCTAAGACTGTTTCAGTCTCCTGTATTCCGGAAATTAGTTTCGGCTCCAGCCCATTCGGCTTCGGAGCTGATGGCCCACCCTGTAGTTCTGGTTCCTCCTTCAACAGCCTCGGCACCGTTGGAGCCAGTGCTGGTGGAGCCGATGGAGGTTTTCGGGTCGGCCCCGACCCTTACTCCAACTCCGGCTCTCGAGTCGGAGTTCGGTACACGGACCTCCTCTGTCGGCCCTGGGGGGCACGCTTCGGGACTGATGTTTTCGGTTCCGAGCCTTCCTCTCGGTGCGTCTGCTGCGGGGTACCGTCTACTGTTGTGGCCACGAAGGCTGGACCTTCCCAGGACTCTGGCGGTCCGGCCTTCAGGGCCATGAGGAGTGCTTTGGCCAAATCTTCTTTGGCTACCTCCACGGTCTCACGAGCACCTTCCCTACACACGGAGACTGGGTCTTTGGTTGTCCCCTTGTCCCTAGACAGCGGAGCCCTGGGGCCTGAGGTCACCCCCAGTGGGGCTTCCCCCCACCTGGAGGTCCCTCTGAAGCTTCTTCGGAGAAACCCCCAAGGAAAAGACTGTGCAAGAGGAAGCACGTCGACTCCCGCGATGAGTCTCTCACGTCGGACACCGATCTTGATGATGCGGAGGGGTCCCCTAAGTCGTCCTCAGATGATGTCTCCTTTGCAGACATCTTGGAAGCCCTCAAACAACGAGGTGGCTGGCATTCCAAACCCCCTTCCGCTGACGAGTCCGTGTTCCTCAAGGCCTTCGGGGCTCAGCCCTCCACCTCATGTGTGTCTCCTCCCTTCGACGAGCTCCTACATTTGATCTGTCGAAGGGCGTGGGAACATCCAGACTCTGTGGAACCGGTGCCTGCTCGCCCAAATAAGTTCTTATCAGCACCCCCAGAGAAGGAGTTTTTGACCAAAGGTGTGGCTGTAGATGCCTTGGTGGTGGCATCTGCTTCCCAACAAGATGTAGCAGAGGCTTCAACGTCCGTCCATCCTCCTAATAAGGAGTCTAAGAGCATGGATCGGTACGGGAAGCGCACCCTCAGTTCAGCGGCCTTTACCTTAAGGTCCCTGAACTATTTAACGCACTTCACTAGATTTCAGAGGGATCTGATCAAGGAGCTGTCAGCTACCCTCTTGGGTAACCTACCTGAGCAGCTGGCCCAGACGGTTGGCTCTCAGTTGGCTACGCTGTCATCGATATCAAACTCGTCCATGAGGCTCATTTCATATGCAGCCAAGGGGGCGAGTAGAGCGGCGGGTACGGGTGTTGCTCTACGGAGGCAAGCCTGGCTCCGCCTGTGTCATTTAGCGGAAGCCTTTAAGTCTTCCTTTGCCGATGCTCCCTTTGATGGGTCCTCTTTGTTTGGACCCAAGGTAAAGGACACATTGACCCGCTCCGAGCAAGAAGGTAAGACTTTGACTGCCGTAGGGGCACGATTTTCCACTCCCTTTCGGCCTTACCCCAAGGCGAAAAGAGGAGGGAAAATGTGGTTCCGTAAATCCCAGAAGTCTTATCCCTCGCAGCAGGACGATCCCCCTTCTAGAGGCAGAGGAGGGGGAAATTTTTCTGGAAGACGCCGTCCCAGAGGCGGCAGAGGCCCCCGCAACACTGGAGACCGCGAGTCCTTTCGTGGCTCTTCAGCCTTCCACAATCCCTGAAGGATTGCCTGACTGTGCAGTTCCGGAGCCAGTCGGGGGTCGTTTTTTGAGGCACTTAAAAGCCTGGGAAGGTATCACTCAGGACTGATGGGTGCTTCGAATCATCGCCGGAGGTTACAACATTCCTTTTTCACACCCCCCACCGGCGTCCAAGAAAATCCCGGACCCGCCACCCAGTCAACGGGAAATCGCAGCATTAGAAATCTCAAAGCTGCTTCAAGAAGGAGCCATTCAACCGGTCCCCGCACACCAGATCAGATTAGGGACTTACTCAAGGTTCTTTTTAGTGCCAAAAAAGACCGGGGACTTTAGGCCCATTTTGGATCTCAGCATCCTAAATCGATCAGTCAAAAAGTCCAAGTTCCGAATGGTCACCTTACAATCCATTCTCCCACTGCTGGAGAAAGGTGTTTGGATGTGCTCCATAGATCTCAAGGACGCCTATTATCACATCCTGATAGATCAGGCGTCCAGGAGACATTTGCGCTTCAGCCTGGGAGACAGTCATTTTCAGTTCTGCGCACTGCCCTTTGGTCTCACCACAGCCCCCAGGGTGTTCACCAAATGTTTGGCGGTCGTAACTGCTCACCTGAGGAGTCTAGGATTCCAGGTGTTTCCGTATCTGGACGACTGGCTCCTAACTGCCACCTCCAGGCGTCTACTATTGCAGAACCTACAAGCCACCATATCACTAGGCACTTCCCTTGGAATTACCTTCAGTTGGCCAAAGTCTGTGTTGCTGCCATCTCAGTGCATAAGGTTCATCGGAGTAGAGATAGACTCGAACCAAATGCGGGTCTATCTTCCTACAGAAAGGATACAGACTATACAGGCTCAAGTCCGAGCCTTGCTTCTCAGATCCAAAGCTCCAGCCAGGATGGTCCTGCAGCTATTAGGTTCTATGTCGGCCACTGTTCTCCTAGTCCCCTTAGCAAGATTGCATATGAGAATTCTCCAGTGGCTCCTATCGACACAGTGGTCCTTTCAGGATCTCCCTCTGTCACCTCATACGGATCACGGAAACTTGCAAACGGGACCTTCACTGGTGGCTGGTGCCCTCCAATCTGGATCAGGGGCGACCCTTTGTTCCACCTCCTCCTATGGCCACATTGACGACGGACGCCTCCCAGATGGGGTGGGGGGGCATTACCTGGGCAGGTCAGTCCAAGGCAAATGGCATTCAGAAGAGAGTCTCCTTCATATCAACAGTTTAGAAATGAGGGCGGTGTTTCTGTCTCTACAAGCCCTCCACGATTACCTCCCTCAGGGCGTAATTGCCATTCACTCCGACAACATGTCAGTAGTCTGGTATCTGAACAAGCAGGGAGGGACCAGATCCTACCCCTTTTGCAGAGAGGCCATGAGAGTTTGGGAATGGGCAGTGGCGACTAGACGTTTTCTGGTAGCGACTCCTATCCCTGGCAAGTCCAACGTGATAGCCGACAGACTAAGCAGAACTATTCTCTCTCCTCATGAGTGGTCTCTGAACGATGCAGTGACAACTCAGATCTTCAGCAGATGGGGAACTCCTTGTTGCGACCTCTTCGCAACCCCGCTGAACGCAAAGTGCAGAAAGTTCTTCTCTCTCACTCCAGCTCCGGGGGAGAGTCCTTTGGACGCATTAGCCCATCCTTGGCCCACCGGCTTGCTATATACGCCTTCCCTCCAGTTCCTCTCCTTCCCAGAGTGATCCAAAAGGCGTCTCACTTGGGGAGCAAAATGATTTTAGTTGCCCCTTACTGGCCTCGTCAGGTATGGTTCCCCTATCTTCGGAAATATGCACTGGACGGTCCATGGTTCCTGGATCAGATCCCAGACCTATTAATTCATCAGTCGGGACAACTCCATCAGTCCCTTCACAATTTGAAGTTAACAGCTTGGCTCCTCCTTTTCCGACTATAGTCAGGAATCATACTTTAGACCCGGAAGTCTTACATATCTTATCGGCCCACAAGTCTGCCACTAAGAAATTGTATGCTAGCAAATGGAAGAGATTTTCTATTTGGGCTGAACTCCGGGGTCTGGATCCCATCACTGTTACGGTATCGGAAGTCCTGAAATTTCTAACTTCCCTATTCAGTCAAGGTTCTTCAGTCTCTACCTTCAAGGTCCAATTGGCAGCTATTTCCAATTTTCATGAATCTATAAACCCATCTTTAATGAGCAACAGATTGTGTAAAACCTTCATGAAAGGTGCTGCGCTTTTATGACCTCAGATTTCTCATCCTGCTCCTCCGTGGGATCTCGATGTGGTATTACGTGCCTTAACCTCCTCCCCCTTCGAACCGGCAGCAACATGTGATTTGAAATTTCTTTCTTGGAAAACTGCCTTTCTGGTCGCGATTACTTCTGCCAGAAGGGTTTCAGAGCTTCATGCTCTGTCTGTAAAACCACCGTACCTGGTTTTTCACAAAGATAGAGTATCCCTCAGGCCTAATCCATCCTTTGTCCCTAAAGTTTGTTCCAGTTTTTGCCTGCAACAGTCATTAGAACTTCCAGTTTTCTTTCCAAAGTACTCAAAGCAGAATACATCTTCCACACATTGGATGTTCACAGGCAATTGCGTTTTTTATTTAGACAGGACCCAACAAACAAGGAAAACAGATCAATTGTTTGTGTCCTTTTCGGATAATAAATTGGGCAAAGCCGTCACAAAGGTCACTATTGCCAAATGGATCAGGGACTGTATTAGTCAGGCTTATTCCTCTTCTAATAAAGAGCTTACAACCTCTGTCAAAGCTCACTCTACAAGAGCTATGGCTACTTCAATAACATTCCATTCTAAGCTTGCCAGTAGTGCCATTTGTGCTGCGGCTACGTGGTCTTCCCCGCACACCTTCATTTCCCACTACAAATTGGATGTGGCATCTTGGGGGCGAGCTTCATTTGGTTCCACAGTGCTCAGGAGTGTTTTCCAGTGAGCCACCCAGGAATTAGGTGCTAGGGACGCTGTCCCATCAGTACAGAATGTAGGCGAGATAGGATCACATAACATCTTTTAGTTATGTACTTACCATAACTTTATATGTTTGGGATCCATTTCGCTTACATTCCTAATAACCCACCCTCCTTCCCCTGCCTTGGAGATGAGAAGAGATCGGACGGTCCGAATTCTATTGTTTCATCTTGAAACATCTGGCAATGTTATAAAACAGTTATGTGTGTGTGCATGAATGCGGACAAATAAGATCTGGGGGATTAGTGGTGGTGCATCCTGTGATAGAGAATAGCTCAGCCAATAAGAGGCTTCGCTCTATAGCATAGCGTGCCGAGTCGGAGCAGAGGATCGGCTCCGAGCCCATCAGTACAGAATGTAGGCGAGATGGATCCCAAACATCTAAAGTTATGTTAAGTACATAACTAAAAGTTTGTTTTCCCACCTGCTTCAGTTTGTAATGGAGACAGTTTGTGAGCTGCTACAGCACATGAATCTGCTGAAGCAGAGCTTGTGTAGAGAGGTTCCTCATATACCACTACCTTTCTGTCTTGAGCCTGACATCTTCTAGGATGTTTTATTTCCTTTGGAGGCATTTATTCTTAAGACTTGCTAGAATTCACAAGGGATGTTCGGTGAGGAAGTATAAGGAAATGCTACCTAGTTAAATGGAAAAGGTTCTCCTTCCAGTGCCCTATATGGAATCTTTTCATTAAACATGTGAAGGTACTTGGAAGTTTTTGAACATCTCTTTAGATGTTTCTCCATTGACCTTGGCTTACCCTTTTTTTTTTATGATATTGGCCAGTGTGTCTTGTATAATTCTATTCACTAGTCAAGCAGTTTAAGGGAGTCCTGCATATTGGACCTATTAGTCAAATATTGCTAATTATCTGGCATCTCATTTTTATTTTTTAAAAAAAAAAATGATGCTGGCTCCTTTTGAGACAGTAGTTTTGGACTTTGAGAATGTTTTGTGGGAAGATTTCTTATAGCAGTCATTTCCTTACCTTCCATAAATAGAGATTGATTCTACTACTTCTGCTCAGATTCTTTAGGTTTTAGAACTATATCCTCTTTTTTATTTTTTTTTTTTTTTTTTTTTTTTTTTTTTTTTTTTACTTTGAGTCTACTGTTTGCCTTCTTTTTTGTGACCAAAGTCATAACAGACGCAAGTCTTAACCAAGATGTCTTCTTGTCCAAGCTTTTCTGTGGCCTTTGGTGAAAATTAAAAATGGGTTGCATGCCACCAAACGCATTATTTCCAGGGTTATATCTACGGGTCACTGAGTTTACATTTCCTAATCACCAGGTGCCTGAATCACAAGGCACTTTGGATCTTAATGTCAGTGATTTTTTTTTCCAGAGGATATTACTGCCAGCATGCCTTTCTTTCAAGAGATTTCTTCTTTCATGTTTGTATGACAGTGAAATTAATATGTACAGTTTTTTTTTTTTTTTGTAGGGGGGGGGGGGGGGAGTGCCAAATGCTTTCAGGGGAGTTTACACCCTTGTGTTGCTTCAGGTATTTGTGTTCATGGAATGTAGTTTGTTAGCATGTTATGTTTGGGACTTTTATTTTGTAGTGATTTCCAGCCATTTTCAAGTGAGTATAGTATCCCTTTTATTGTTTTCTGTCAGAAAACTCATGGGTAATTTTGAGTAGGAATCGTCTGATCACACTTCACCATGGCCATTGCTATGACCATTGCTGTTTTAAAAGGGGTTACAGTTCTGGATATATTGGCCTGGTCATACCAATGTGCACATTCTTAAACATTGCAGATTAAACATTATTTCCATGGCAAGAGCAGGGTTTTCTTCAGCCTTTCCTTTCACTTACCCCTTGGGTCGATTTTGGAAATGTTCTCTAATGTGAGTACTGCAGTAGTGACCCATGTAAAGAACTTAGTACTGTTGTGATATCAACTTAACCATAACTGTAGATGTTTGAGTGTGGTCACTTTTGTAATGCGGAGTCTTTCCCTGCATCCATTTTGTGGGCACCCAGAGGCTGAGGTGAGCACTCATTCCCCTTCCTTCCATTCTGACCCCAAGTTGAAACCACATTTTGTTTTCCCTATTCTGTTTTTGCTAAGGTTTCTTTGGAAGGGTCGGCATCTTTGCAGTCAGTCAATCCCACTTCGTTTTCCTAGCATGAGATTTTGGCTGACAAGAAACTGAAGACTGCATGATCTACCCTGAGGGGAAGACAGGAAAGAAAAAAGAAAGGAGTGGGCAAATGTTACCTTTATGCAAGTACACATGGACATTTTAACTGGAGGTAACATAAACCTGGATGAGATAGAAGGGTTCCCAACTTTGAAAGTCTGGCTAGATGCCAGACAGTCTGAGAATGAGTTTAATAATGTGATAGCTGCTCCAGAGACCATATTCTAACATCTGCAGATGTAGTAAGTTGATAATAAAACTGTACTGTTTTATCAGTTTTACTGAAAGTAGAGAGAGGTACAGTTTGGCATAGTGTGTGTCCCTTAAGTCCTTTGTTCCAGGCTTTGACTTTTAAGCAGAGCAGATGAGTACCGCATGCACCCATGTATTTAATGTTTTTAGAATGTAATGTTTTTGTTTTAAAAATAAGCGCACCATAGATGTTTGTAAGGTGTATGCTCAGTATGGAGGTATAGGGAAAGTTGACCCTTGTTAAAGCTAGTAGATGTGGTAGAAGACATTAAGATTTCTTAATACAGAAGGAGTTACCTTCCATCCTTGCTTTTGCTGACTTGTCACAAAAGTTGAATTATTTGGATTCCAGAAAGAGGCATAACCTTCCTTTTATCATTTATCGTACAGGGCATGTATAGTTTAATGGGATTCAGAAAAGTGTGGACCCTTAAGCAACTTTGCAGCCTTTAACCCAAGTACAGTGTGTGTTACATGAGACAAAGGACCATGCCATTGTACTAGTACAGGATTTTGAATAGATATATGTAATGCTGAGTGACTGTGGCGAGCCCATTCAAAGATAATCTGACTCGAGAAGTATTTGCATATAAATTGTTGCCAGATTGTTAGTAGCAGATTAATTTTTTGTATTAGTAATCACTGCAAGAAACTGTCACAGTATGTGTTTTTGTTTCTCCACTGGTTTGCACAAATGCTGCAGAATCTAAAGTTAAGTTTGTTTTTGTGGTGTCAAGATACAGATGAAAGTGAACACAGTGATGATAGTCAGATTAATGTGTCGCAGTCTGATACAAGAGAAGATGCAGCTGAGAAAAAGCGAAGTGAAGATGTGAATTTGGATGAAAAACTGAAGTAAGTTATGCATGTATTTTTTTGTTTTCTAATGGTATGTGATCTGCATTTTAAATATATTTAACCTGCTTTCCAGCTTCACTTGGAAAGTGGAGGAGAAGCTACTCTTTTCATGTTGATTGTGACACTGGTGTTTTTGTTTCTTACTTCTTTGTTTTGACCTCTCCATTGCATCTTTTTTTTTTTTTTGTTACTAAGCATTTTTTGTTTCTGTACGACCTTGTATTTTCCTTTTCTGATGGTGGGATAGCTTTTCTTCCATTAATTTTCATCTCCAGCTTAAAACCACATTTTTTTGCTTTTAGTCCTGACATCCATATTGTACCAGAATGTTTTCAGTCATAAGTGTGTTCATATATCCATTCTTAAGTAGCTGGATGCCTCGGCTACTAATAACCGTGTTTTCCAACTTATTGTTGGTCGATAACCATTTCTTTTCCATAAATGTTTGTTAGACTGTGCTCTTGATTAGGTTTGTACTGTGGTGCCATAGTGTTTCTGTGTATTATATTTTACCAGTTCTGTTGTAATTTCTTGGGTTCATTTGTAAAATTAAGTCTTGGGATTTTCTGCTTTGTCTGTAGGACATTTGTTTCTTAAACCTCTTATTCATCCTAGCAGTCTTAGCCATTCTTCTTCCCAATCTCTTGTTGACTCCCCCATAATCTGACATCCTTTCTGGCTTTTCTAGCACCATGTCATTGTGCTGTTGTAGATGGGCCCTCCTTTAGCATGGAGAATTTTCCTTTTTATACATTTCTTCCATTTGGGGCTGTCATTGGAAGGATGGTGTCTGAAGAGTACTAAGCAATCACAATGGCTAATTGCTTTCATTGCTAACCTGATCCTTTTCCCCTCTCACCTGGTGTGTTGCAGCCTTTGTCTGGTGTAAGATGAGTGTTCATTACACGTTTGATGTCCCTAGTTAGAGTGCACTCATTCCTTAATGGGTTTCACATAGTTTGACACACTGGCTGAAGGTCACCTACTCAGTCGCTGTAGATGAGCCCTGGTGGTCTGATCATTCCCTTCCTTCAAAAAAAAAAAAAAAGCCTGAATCAGCACTGGTGGGTTCTTGCATTGCTCAGCTTGGTGTTTGCTAACTTAACCAGCTGGGTTGCAGTCAGAGTTTTAGCTTTCTGTGCTATCAGCTTGGCTGGACAGTTTCTTCATGCATATTCACATGTAAACCATTTGATTCTCCCTAGCGGTGAATCCTGAGAAAAAACAGTATTGTAGACTAGGGAAGGGGAAGCCCATTTCCCTAAGTAATAATATGGAATTTTTCTCACCTGGTGTATGCACAGTGTTCATGTGCTTATTCTCATCAGTGTTTGGACTTGTTAAAGAAATTACTTTAAACTTCTTGTACTTTGAAGGCCATCTAATCTATTAACCCTTAAGTGTATGTGTTGCGTAAGGCAGACTGATGGATGTTAATGCCATAATTCTCTGAGTAATCATTATTCACATGTAGTCTGCCATCAGCTAGAGTCTGGAGTCCTGGTTTAATATGTCAGAAGTGTGTTGCAGATTTTGTGCTGTGTAGGAGCTTTACATCATTAAATACATTTCACACTTGCCTTGGCATAGCCTTTGGCTCCTGTGCAAGAGCTGAGTGCAGAGGCAATGACAAGCAGTTAACTTTTAATTCATATCTCCCTAGTGCAAGACCCAGTCCTGATGCTTTAGTTTTGCATAACAAAACTTGATGAGACCAGAGCAGTGTTTAGATCAGGCCTTCACACTATAGACTAATAATGGACAGTGATAGCCAGCAGAGAACAGCGGCAGAAGGGCTTGTAAAGGCTGTTAGCTGCTTCACTGTGCTACACTTTTTGCTGATAAATGTGACAAAACATCTAGCAGCTTTTTAAGAAATTAGTTTTGCAGAGGGGCACTTTCGTAATTGGTACTACATGAAGCAAATAGAGCACCATGCCTTACATAGAATTAAGAGTGGGTCTTTAGTCATAACCAGTTTTGTGTTCATGACATAGATGCCAGAGTTCTCCTCTCAAACTTCAGTCTCATTATGAATTTCTTGACATCCATGTCTCTGCCTCCAACACATAAGATAGTTACGGCTGGAGACCTGATCGTAATTTTCTGTTTACATTGCCAGTGTTGTGGCTAGTGCATTGTTTACAGGGGAGACCTGAGGAGTGGTGTTTATACTACTATGGGAAATGTGGCCAGGGCACAGAGGAGCTTCCCCTACTCTGTTTTTTGTATCACTGCTACTAGATGGTGCCAGAGGGCTGCTGCTGTCTTGGTTGTTATAAATCCAAGATTGAGGATTCTATGAGATGGAATAGTCTTTGTTTTGTAAGAAGCATTTGGAGAGTTGACTAAACTGGAAATAAGGAGATGAATGCAACAAAGGTAGGAGGAGGTGGCTTGCCAACACAGCAATTAATGAATTTGATAGAGCAGAAGCAGGCTGGAGTGAGGTACTGGAGCATGTTATAGATGTGGAAGCAGTAATAACGGTTTCAGTGTGGAAAAGCAGTGACTTTTGGTGATAAAGGAGCATAAAACAATGGTGGAGTTGAGTAGGTAGATGTTCTGCTTGTTTCACTGTTGCAGTCATTACATTTGGGTAATCTGCTGGCAGGTTGCCCTCAGTCGGCCTGATTAACAAAGTCTTGGGTCCTGCGTCGGTTGCTGTCCCTTCTTTCATGACATCAGGGGTATAAAACATGCAGCCGACACCATTTTCCACAGTCTTTCTTGCTGCGCGGTGCCCGAAGCAGAAGCAGTTCGCTAGTGCCGGTCGGCCGACTCCTGAAATTTTCGTTTTCGAGTTTCAGAACCGAAGTCTGAACCTAAAGCTTAGTAGCCCATTGGGGAAACTTTTTCTTGCTCCTTTCCGATGTCAGTAAAAGTTAATAATTGTATTACTTGTGGGAAGCAAATACCTCATAAGGATTTTCATTTGTGCTGTATTCCTTGCCTTGGCCTTGACCACAACATGCCTAGCTGTCGGTTTTGTGCTAAATTTAACCAACGCACTATTAAGCATCTGTTTATTTTTGCATCTAAATATTTTGGCTCAAGATTTAACTATCCTGAAATGTCGTTTGTTAGTAATCGGACTACCGGAATTCACAAATAACGCAAAGAAAAAGAGACTGACTGTCGTGGTCCAAAACCGACGAAGAAGCTTCAACTAAGCCAGTAGCCTGTTTGCCGGTACTCAGTGAGGCACTTTCGCAGCCCCTGATACCCGCTACTTTTGATTCGCAGGCCTCTACTGAGACCCATTCGGAGTCCGGTATGCCACGAGACACTTTAAAGTATTGAACCTGCGGATGTCTCTATCTTAGATGGGTCCAGAGCCGCTGAGCAGGCACCGGTTTCTGAGGGTGCTTTCAGGCCTAAAGATTTGTATATTAAACTAACACCATCTTCAAAACTAAGGCCAAGACCAACTTCTAAGTCTAAAAACCCGACGTTTGGGCCACGTGCACAGGTCCCTATGCCTAAAAAACAAATTATCAAAATGGCTGAGGATTTAATTACCTTGATCAGGGGTTCCCATCCCCCTCCTGCTAAGAGGCCTAGGCAAGGCACTGATTATGAATCTTCAGATCAGGTTTCCATTTCTTCTGATTCCTCTTCTGATCAAGAATTATCTATTCCACCTTATGAGGAATCTGATGCAGAAGAATTCATCCCTTCTGCTTCTCCTCCTGAGGATTTTTCTTTTGGAGAAACTTTGCATACCTTAAAGGGAACACTTTCATTGGGATAGTCGAGATTTTTCAGAATCGAAAAAGAGGCTTAGGGATTTCCTTCTTCATTAGCATAGGCCTTTGGCTATACCTCCTGTTCTAGACATTGTTGATTATGTTTTCTCAGAATCTAGCATGGCTCCTGATTCCCTGACTCTGGCTCCTAGTAAGCCAGACAGATATTACAGGGTTCCTGACTCCCACAAATTCCTTTTAAAAAACCCTACTGCTGACCTTGAAACAATTTCTCAGGGTCCCAAGGGTATTAAGGCTTCTACTGCTAAAAATCCTACCCCTTCTGGTAGAGACTCCAAGGAGCTGGATAGATGGGTTAAGAAAGTTTACATGTCTGCAACCCTAGCAGTCAGGGCTTTAAACTGTCAGTTTCATATGCTTTAATATCAGCAGCATGTCATGGCTTACTTAAACAGAAAATTATTTTGATTTCTGACTGTGTGGAAAATAGAGTTACAAGATTTATTGCATTCAGCTGAACAACTTGGAAAGCATACTTTGCAATGTGGTTTTGATTCCTTGGAGGCCTCTTGCAGGGCTGCTGTAACTGGATCTGTGATAAGAAGGCATGCTTGGCTCAAGGAGCAAAATCTGCCTGATCATGTTGAAGCAAAATTGTTGGATGCTCCTTTACAACAGGACAGTCTATTTGGTAATAAGGCAGAAGTTGTTTTGAAAAAGATGGAGGACAAAGCTAAATCTATGCAAATTGTAAAAGATTTCCTACAAGTGCAGGCACTGACCTACAAAGAACTGGTCCTTTCCAGTACCCACCAGAGCCGCTCAGGTCAATCCCAGACACTCCAAAGGCTCCAAGTTTCAGTCACAAGGAACTTACAGAACAAAACAATGGGATGCCTCCACTTTCAAATCTGGAAGTGGCAAGGCACCTTCCTACGGTAAACAGTCTCAATGACTTTCCTATGCCATTTCCAAGTACTTATTTGTTGGCAGCCCCTTTGGGGGGAAAACTAGCACTTCATGTACAAAATTGGCATCTAATTACCCAGTGCAAGTGGGTTTTAAATATAGTATCTCAGGGATACAGATTTCATTTCCACACGTTGCCAATTCCAAACGGATGGCCAGATCTGCCTCCAAATCAGTGGGCAGAGGCCCAGAAACAAGTTATGTCCCTCATGAATATGGGGGCTATTCAACCAGTACCAGAAAAGGAAAAGGGACAAGGTTTTTATTCAAGACTTTTCCTGGTACCCAGAAAAGAGAAATCATGGTGTCCAATTGTGGACATATCCATTCTAAATACTTTCCTGGACATTACAAAATTCAAGATGCTGACTCTACAACAGTTACTGCCAATGCTAGGCAAAGATGCCTGGTTGGTAACGCTAGACTTAGAGGCTTACCTGTATATCCCAATCAGGGGATCTTGCAGACGATACCTCCGCTTCAAAGCAGGCTATTTGCATTACCAGTTCTCTGCACTGCCCTTTGGCTTCTCTACTGCGCCCGGGTCTTCACAAAATGCCTGACACCAGTAATTGCATTTTGCAGACAAAGAAACATTCAAATTTATCCTTATCTGGACGATTGTCTAATTCAGGCAGAAAACAAGGACACTCTTCTACAGCATCTGGCGTTTGTAAAAAGGCTTTTAACTGCTTAGAGTACACCATAAACAAAAATAAATCACAACCGGTACCCTCTCAAAAAATTACATTCCTGGGTGCAAGCTTGAATACAACTGCCCAGATGACTTGCCTCACACCAGAAAAACAAAGCCAATTGTTGACTTACTTCAAACAAGTGGCCACAAAAACCCAGTTATCTGCAAGACAAGTTCTGCAGGCCTTGGGGTTTATGGCTTCCTGCATACTTCTAATTCCATATGCAAGACTGCATATGAGGAAACGTCAATGGTACCTAAATAGCTTATGGAGTCAAAATTGTCACAGACTGGAAACGATTCCTATCATTCCTTGCCTGCAGCAAGAGTTCCTATGGTGGGCAGAGGCCTGTCACCAAAACAAGGGACTTTCATTCATTCCACCCCCTGCTACCCAACCCTGACTACAGATGCATCAGACTATGCTTGAGGGGCGCATCTGGCAGGGAGATGCATTCAGGGCAAATGGAGCCCAAATCAAATGTACCTGCGTATCAACCAGAAAGAGATGCTAGCTGTACAGAATGCTCTGACAGCTTTCAAGGACTTTCTTCATCCAGGACAACTACTGATAAAGACGGACAACACCACAGTTATGTGGTACATGAACAAACGGGGGTATCCATTCCTACCCCCTTTGCAGACTAGCCATGGCTTAGTGGAACACAGCCTTGTCTTACCAGATACCTCTACAAGCTCAATTCCTGCCAGGAAAGCAAAATACTCTGGCAGATGAACTAAGCAGACATCTTATGGACCCACACGAATGGAACTGGATCCGTAAATATTCAGCATGTTGACATGCAAATGTGGGAGCCCAGATATAGATCTTTTTGCCTCACCCCAAAACTATCAGTTGGATAAATTCTGCACAAGAGTCGATCACAAAAAAGCTTGGAAAGTGGATGCTCTATCCTTCAGCTCTATCCTTCAGCTGGAAAAACCTATCAGTCTTTGCATTTCCTCCGCTGCCTTTGCTCTCCAAGGTATTAAAAGTCAGACAGGAAAAAACAAAAATGATTCTGATTGCTCCAGACTAGCCTCGCCAACACTGGTACCTGCTCCTACGCAGTATGTCACATCTTCATCCGTGGTACCTGCTTCAGACACCTTATCTACTGTCTCAGCAGAACCTTCAAATTCTGCACACTCAGCTCCAAACTCTGAATCATGCAGCATGGCTAATCATCTAATTTTACCAGTTACATCCCTCAGCAAACCTGTGATGGATGTCATTTTGGAGGCTAGAAGGCCTAGTGCTAGAAAATCTTATGCTGATAAATGGAAAAGATTCTGTGCCTGGAATCAGGCACAAGGAATAAGCACAGCAATGCCAAATATTCCTCAGATTCTGCAATATTTAACTGAGATGCTTCACAAGGGCCTATCTTTCTCTTCCATAAAAATCCATGCCTCTGCCATTTCAGCTCATTACAACACAGAGCCTCCCCTCTTTTCTCATCTCCTCCTCAAGCAGTATCTGAGAGGGGCCAGAAATTTAAGTCCTCCCAGGAGAGCACTAACTCCTGCATGGGACCTCAATTTTGTGTTGGAAAAGCTCACCCTACCTCCTTTTCATCCAGCTGCTACTGCGGACATAAAACTTCTCTCTTGGAAGACCTCTTTTCTTTTAGCAGTCACTTCAGCTAGGAGGATTTCAGAACTACAGGCTCTCATGGCAGTGGCGCCTTTTATTATTTTCTACCCGGACAGGGTAGCGCTCAGGACCAATCCATCCTTTATGCCTAAAGTGGTATCTAGTGTGGCTCTCAATCAGACCATTCATCTGCCAACTTCTTTCTCAAATCCACAGAACAAGGGGGGGAACGGATTCTGCATTCATTGGATGTACACAGACAACTAAGATTCTACTTGAACAGGACAAAACCTCTAAGAAATCTGAGCAACTACTGGTGGCATTTGCTGCAGGAGCAGAGGGAAAGGCTATTTCAAAGCAGACTATTTCAAAATGGATAAGCCATTGTATTCGTTTCTGATGCATACATCATGGTAAACCTGTCCCCAAGGGGATCAGATCCCATTCTGCCAGGGCTGCATCTACTTCTGCAACCTTTTCTCAGAGGCGTTCCTACTAGAGACATTCTAGAAGCTTCTATCTGGAGCTATGTTCATACGTTCACAAAGCATTACCATTTACCTCTCTTCTCTAAATACAGAGCAGGCGTTGCCACTGCTGTCCTGCACGGCCTTATAGCTGCTCCTAATGCTGTATAATTCCATCCTCCCAACCATAGCTTTGGGATTCTACCCAAATGTAATGACTGCAACAGTGAAACACGAAAAACATAGTACAGTTGTGTACACTTACCATAAATGTAGATGTTTGAGTGTCTTTTTGGTGCATTTGCTTTTGTTTGGAGGTATATTTTTTTGTGTTTTTAATTATATATATATATATATATATATATATATATATATATACACATATGTATATATATATATATATATATATATATATCTATTGCTCCCCATTTGGATGGGCACCTGACATCTGGGGCAAGAAAAACTGGGGAAAATGGGGTCTGCTGCATGTTTTATACACCTGACGTCATGGAAGAAGGGACAGCAACCGATGCAGGACCCAAGACTTTGTTAATCAGGCCGACTGAGGGCAACCTGCCAGCAGATTACCCAAATGTAATGACTGCAATAGTGAATACACTTGAACATCTATATTTATGGTAAGTGTACACAACTGTACTTTTTAATGGCACACACTGGTAACAGGGATTACAAAAAAATCTTATGCTGATGCTTTTAGAATGGGGAAAAAAGTAGATTTTACCAAAGAAGAAAGGGTACAACCGTAGCTGTCAACAGAATCCATAGACAAAAATCATCAGAACTAGAGACCTATTTAGAAATAATAGACAATCAGGGACACTAATGTGTTGGTGCTGTTCAACTTCAGATGTTGACAGAAATAGTGTGTATGAATTTAAGTACATTTTCTGAAGTAAAAAGTCTACACCTCTAATTATCATCATTATTTGCTTAAATACAGTTATGACTTTTCTCCAAAGGTGACCAATTTTACAAGGGATTAAGAGGGACAGAGCTAAAATTCAAGTCAAAATCAGGGTGTCCCTGCAAATCAGGGACAGTTGAGAGGTATGAGACTGCAAGTGAGCAATTTAGAACTAAGAACCCTCTGGTAAGAATTAAAAAGAGTTTCATTTAAATAGATGTGATAACTTGGACAATATAATTTTGCTGTTAAGATTTAGTATAAAAGAGAAGACCAGTGATGCATTTGGGGACTAGACGCTTCTGTGAAGTGACTTTTGAAACTTTTGGTTTATTAGAAAAAAATGTATATATGTGTGTACCTGAGGTGGTAAAGAAACTAGAGAGAGCACAGTGGAAGGACTATATATACATATATATAGATATAAATATAGCTATATATATATATATATATATATATATATATATATATATATATATATATATATATATGAGAAAATGCACATACATTTCAGAACTGCTGGTACTGACATTGTCAAATTTTTTTCTTAACTGTTTGTAAATAAGTGCATGATATAAAAAGATACTTAATAAAAGAAATGTGTGTAGGCTGCAGAGTGATAAGTGTTAACATTAAGCATGTCAGAAGGAATGGTGCAGTATGTTAAAAATGTAATAAATGTTAATGGAAAAAGAGGGAGTGAGACACGGGGACAAGAAAAAGGCCATTTTTTGGTGGAGATGAAAGGCATTTAGTATAGAATTTTCCAAGAAAATGCAGAGTAATGTGAAGAGAAGGGAAGCAACATGCAACAAAAAATTGTCCAAGAGCAGTTTTGGTTTGACTGTTCTAGTTTATAGGAAAGAGGAGTAACAGAAGAAAATAATGGGAGTAATAGTAAATAAAATATAATAGAAAATGTTATGGAAGAAAATTTAGAATAACATGCAGTAAATTCAGTAGAAATGGAGTTAAGTATTGGGAAAAAGATGCTCTGATGTCAGCAACTTTTATACTTTGGATCCAAGAGTCAGGTTCCTCCTCTGTCCATAATTCCTATCTGCCCTCAGTTCCTCCGATCTTATTTACTGCTTCAACTAGTCAGATGTGGTCTCCAGGACTTGGTGCAAATTTCATGTTAGATTACCTCTTGCAGCAAGAAAAGTGGGATTTTTGTGATCTGTTTACCATTTATTCTTCTAAGTTTCTTCTAGTCTCCTCAGTGACAGGTTCTTTACATTTTTTTGACCCAGTTGTATTTTTGGCATTCCTACCTTTTTCTTTCTTTTCCCTTATCCTCGGTATTGGGTTATTCTGTTTGATTCTGTATTTTTAGCTTCGGGTTGTGTGGTGCTGCTGATGTGCTAAAGTGTGGTGTTATAGTCCCCCTAGCTACGAAGACAAGGCACTAGGGTTCAAAAAATACCCAGCCTGCAGGCACAACACCCTCCTCAAGAATTCTTGCACTAAATGTATATATTGCCTGGGAGCCACTCATCCTCAGAGGAAACATGAGGTCTGTGCTTCTTCTGGACTGCAGGCCCTTTTAGACAGTCTTGTCAAAGTTTGTTCTTAAAGGCCTTCACTCTGCCTTGGCTGGAAAATTGGCTTCTTCCCTCTCTGTCTCCCTTTCATCAAAGAAATCAGAGGTGAGAGCCATGGAAAATTCAAAAATTGAGAGAGAGAATGAGAATATGTCATGAACTGGTCCTGGAAGTGGTCTCCGGATCTCAAGGGGTTGTAGGTTCAGCTCCAGATATTTGTAAGTCTTCAGGTCTGACACGCTGTTTTTTCAGGGTTGGATCTCATTTGAATCTGTTGACTGAGTTTTTTTTTAGTGTAGCCTAGATTTTTATCCAAAGCTTGACCATCTTTTGACTTCATTCTCTCTCTCTTCCATTTGAGAGATGCTTTCAGGTCAGTCTGGTCATAAAGTTTATCTGAGACTTGGACCAGTGTCAGCCTTTGAGACATTCGTGAATGCTCTTCCATTGTCTAGAGAAGAGGTATCTCGCTTATCTAGCATCTGGCATTCCTCCTTCACATCATTCTATCCCTTCGACCCAGCTAACTGCTGTGGGACTTGAGAGAACTCATGAGATGAGTTATCTTTCAGATTCTGACTCTTCCCTTGCATGCTATAATTATCTTGCACACTTGATGAGGTTTCAGACGGATATGGCCAAGTAGCTCCAAGTCCCTTTTGGATACCATGACAGCAGAGTCTCTCAAATCAGTGGTCTCACTGTTGGCAACCTAACAGTCCATTGCAAATGTGTTCATGTTCCTTTTATTCAGTGCACCAGATGGCACACACAGTCAGAGCCACCAAGGACTGATGTCTGGACATCAAGGTATAAGACAGGTGGCCTTTGGCGCCATCTTCTTTCATGTTCATCGTGCATACAGCTGCAGTCATAACAGATGGGTTCTCCTGCTGTCAGGCGGGTCCTCGGTCGGCCAAATTCCAAAGTCTAGGTCCGGCGTCTGTTGGCGTCACTTCTTCCCTGACGTCAGTGCGACAGGGGTATAAAGGAACGAGCCGACGCCATTTTCTCCAGTCTTTCTTGCCGCGTGGTGCCTGAAGCAGAAGCGGTTCGCAAGTGCCGGTCGGCCAGCTCCTGAAGTTACAAAAAATTTTGAAACCGAAGTCTTCTTGAAAGCTAAGTACCCCGTTGGGGAAACTTTTTTCTTGCCTCAGACCCGATGTCAGACAAAGTTAACAATTGTATTTCGTGTGGGAAGCAAATACCGCATAAGGATTTCCATTCCCTCTGTATACCTTGTTTAGGCCCAGACCACGACGTCTCGGTCTGTCGCTTTTGTGCTACATTCAATAAACGCACTATTAAGCGTCGGAGTTCCCAGCATTATTTTGGAAAAACATTTAACTATATTATGTCGCCGGATACTCCGACTCCAGTTTTGTCTAAAACGCAAAGATAAGGACTGACACACGAGGTCCGGCCTCTACCGACACCACGCCAAAGCCGACTACGTGGTCCGGTTCTCAGCGGCGCCCTCGCAGCCCCTGACTACCGATGACACTTCATTGGCGGTGTCTCCTGTGCCCGAGGTCACAGGCTCCTCGGCCCACACCCCGACTACAGATACCGAAGCCACTCTTGGCATTGAACCTCACAATGTGGACAGGTCTACCTCCACTCAAGGTGTCTTCAGACCTTCCTCTTCTTTTTCCATCAAGGCTTTCACTAAGTCTAAAGCAGCCATGCATTCTAAGAGACAGGCTACGCAGGGCCCATCTCCAGGCCCCATGCCTAAAAAACAGATGCTTAAAATGGCTGAGGATTTAATTACTCTTATCAGGGGTTCTCAACCCCACCAGACAAAGGCCCAGAGTGGAGGAAGAATCCCCCTCCTCTGATCAGGGCTCCATTATTTCAGAGCACTCTGATGATCAGGAACATTCTTACTCCCCTTTTGAAGACTCTGATGCAGAGGAGTCCATTCCTTCTGTATCTCCCCCAGAGGATTACTCATTCGGGGAAACTTTGCATACCTTAAGGGAACACTTCCACTGGGAAGGCCAAGATTATTCAGATTCCAAGAAAAGGCTTAGGGAATTTCTCTTGCTACCTCAGCACAGGCCTCTGGCTATACCTCCTGTCTTGGACATCCTAGATGATGTTTACTCGGAGGCCTGCCTTAACCAGGATTCTCTGCCTCCAGCCCCAGTCAAGCCTGACAGGTACTACAGGGTTCCTGACTCACAGCAATTTCTATACAAAAGTCATGTTGCTGACCCAGAAACCATCTCACAGGGCCCCAAGGGAATTAAGGCCTCCACTGCTAAAAATCCATTACCTTCCAAGAGAGATTCCAGATCCTTAGAAAGGTGGGGAAAAAAGGTATATACCTCAGCTACCTTAACCATGAGGGCCTTAAACTGCCAGTTCCATATGCTAAAATACCAACAGTTTTTGTTATCACAATTGAAAAGTAAAATGTCACAACCTGAATAACCAGACTTGAAGGAGTTGCAGGATTTGATGCATAGTGCAGAACAAGTGGGTAAGCATACCTTACAATGTGGTTTTGATGCTCTAGAGGCCTCATGTAGAGCTGCTGTTACAAGATCAGTCATACGTAGACATGCCTGGCTCAAGGAACAAACCTTGCCTGATCATGTCAAAGCTAAATTACTAGATGCCCCTCTACAAAAGGATGTATTATTTGGTGCTAATGCTGAGGAGGTATTAAGGAAAATGGAGGAAAAGGCTAAATCAATGCAAACTGTGAAGGAGTTTCTACAGAAACAACCCCCACGTTTCAGTAGAAATTGTCCTTCCAAAAATTCGTCCTTTCCAGCCACGGACAGACCCCAAAGAGGTAGATACAGGCGCCCGAGGGGCAGAGGACAATCCCAAGGATCGTTTAGAGACAGACAATGGCAAGCTCCTACACAAAGAGGTGGTGAGGATAACTCGCAATCATTCAGAAAGCAAACCCAATGACTTTCCCCTTTGCATGCCAAGCAAGACTCAAATGGCAGCCCCCTTAGGAGGAAATCTGGCATTATTTTCATAAAATTGGCATATTGTCACAAAAGACAAATGGATCCTGGACATTATAAACAGAGGCTACAGATTCCATTTTTACACCCTTCCAAAAATGAGAGGCATGCCGAACCTGCCACACAATCAAAGGGCAGAGGCACAAAAGCAAATTACAGATCTCATAGCCATGAAAGCGATTCAAGAGGTACCTACGCACGAACAAGGTCAAGGTTTTTATTCCAGACTATTCCTGGTACCAAGGGAGGGAAAAGATTGGAGACCTATTTTGGACCTATCCATCCTAAACACATTTCTACTCATACCAAAATTCAAGATGCTCACTCTACAGCAGCTTCTTCCCATGCTGGGCAAGGAGTCTTGGCTGGTAACATTGGACCTCAAGGAGGCATACCTGCATGTCCCAATCAGACAAAATTGCAGAAGATACCTCAGATTTCTTGCAGGTTCAACCCATTCTCAATTCTCTGCATTGCCCTTTGGCTTATCTACTGCACCCAGAGTATTCACGAAATGCCTGGCATCAGTAATTGCCTACTGCAGACTTCAAGGGATACAAATATACCCCTATTTGGAGGACTTGCCTGATCCTAGCGGACAGCAAGCACATTCTTCTGAAACATCTGGCTTATGTAATAAGGTTGTTGAACTCTCTGGGATACACAGTCAACAAAAAGAAATCAAGGCTAATACCCTCTCGGAAGATAATTTTCCTGGGTGCCAACTTGGACACAAACACCCAGATGGCCTACCTTACGCCAGAGAAGCAGGGGCAACTAACTCAATACTTCAGAGCACTAGCAAATTGCACCAGGCTGACTGCAAGGAAAATCCTGCAGGCTCTGGGATTCATGGCATCTTGCATCTTACTAATCCCATGTGCAAAGCTGCATATGAGGAAACTTCAATGGTACCTGAAAAACCTATGGTCTCAACACAGCCACAGTTTGGAAACAATAATACCACTAATTCCATGTCTACAAAAGGAATTTCTGTGGTGGGCTCAAGCATGCCAAACAAACACAGGTCTTCCATTCCGCAAGCCTCAAGCAAATCAAGTCATCACAACAGATGCCTTGAACTACGCCTGGGGGGGGCGCACATGACAGATCGGTGCATTCAGGGCAAATGGTCCCAAAAAGAAAAGCACCTTCTTATCAATCAAAAGGAAATGCTAGCAGTAATAAATGCTATTATAGCTTTCAAAGACCTTCAGCAACCAGGTCAACTATTGATAAGAACGGACGACACCACAGTTATGTGGTACATAAACAAGCAGGGAAGAACGCATTCATACCCCCTATGCAGACTGGCCATGTCACTTTGGAACAGGGCCATGGACTTACAAATCGAACTACAAGCACAGTACTTGCCAGGCAAGGAAAACACGCTGGCAGACACCCTAAGCAGAAATATGACGATCCACACGAATGGAAGTTGCATCCAAATGTTTTTACAGAAATAATACAAGCATGGGGAAGGCCAGACATAGATCTCTTTGCCTCCCACAAAAATCACCAATTGACAAAATTCTGCTCAAGGATTTTCCATCCAAAGGCCTGGGGAGTGGACGCTCTCTCTTTCAGTTGGACATCAATGACAGTTTATGCCTTCCCACCTCTTCCTCTGCTGCCCAAAGTTCTATTGAAAACCAGAGCAGACCGACCAAAGATGATTCTCATTGCTCCAAACTGGCCAAGACATCACTGGTACCCACTCCTGAGGAGCCTGACGCATTCTCCACCATGGACCCTGCCTCTAATGCCTCCTCTTCTGACTCAGCACAGCTTCAAAACTCTTCACAGCCAGCTAAAAACACTCAGTCTAGCCGCATGGAAGATTCCTTAGCATCACAACAGACCCTACTCTCCAAGGAGGTGCTGGATGTCATTTTGGAGGCCAGACGGCCGTCAACTAGAAAAGCTTAGTCCACAAAATGGAAACTGTTTTGTGCCTGGAATGAGAAAAAGGGCCAGGATCCTGGAAAACTGAATTTACCTCAAATACTACAGTATCTAGCTGAGTTGCTAAGCAGTGGACTTTTATTCTCCTCCATCAAAATCCATGCCGCAGCCATTTCTGTAGAATACAACACTGATCCACCCTTGTTCTCTCACCCTTTCTTAAGACAGTTCCTCAGAGGGGCTAAGAATCTAAGACCCCCAAGGAAACAACCAATACCTGCTTGGGATCTCAATTTCATTCTGGAAAAACTGACCTTGCCTCCCTTTGAGCCAGCTGCCTTATCAGATTTGCAATATTTGTCCTGGAAAACAGCTTTCCTTCTGGCTATTACCTCAGCTCGTAGAGTTTCAGAATTACAAGCTCTCATGGTCGTGCAGCCTTTTATCATCTTCCATCAGGACAGAGTTTCCTTACGAACCAACCCGTCCTTTATGCCTAAAGTGGTATCCAGGGTAGCTTTGAATCAGGCTATACATTTACCTGCTTTTTATCCTAATCCTCAAAACAAAGGGGAGAGATTACTACATTACTTGGACATCCACAGACAACTGCGTTTTTATTTGGACAGAACAAAGCCTTTCAGAAAATCAGAACAGCTCTGTGTGTCCTATGCTGTAGGAACTCGAGGAAAGTCAATTTCCAAACAGACAATCTCAAAATGGATAGCTCCCTGCATACGCTTTTGCTATTCTTTTCATGGCAAAACTGTACCTACAGGCATCAGATCTCACTCCACCAGGGCCACAGCTACCTCTGCAGCTTTCCTCAGAGGAGTTCCTACCAACGATTTTTTGGAAGCAGCCACTTTGAGTTCTGTGCATACCTTCTCCAAGCACTACAACCTACCATTATACTCCAAAACTAGAGCAGGCTTTGCCAAGGCAGTCTTGCAGGGCATCTTGGCTCCTCCTAGTTCCACCTAGAGCCTACCACTCCTTCCTTAGCTTTGGGATTCTACCCATCTGTTATGACTGCAGCTGTATGCACGATTAACATAGTACAGTTTTGTACCTACCATAAATGTAGATGTTCGAGTGCTAATACAGCTGCAGTCCAGGTTTCCCTCCCTCCTTCCCCTCTTGGGACAGGCCTATTGGCTAACACCTCCTCATACAACCTGATTGGGGTATTCATTTATGGTGTATTTGCTTGCAACTACTGTATTTTGATTATATTGCATTGTTTTATTACACAAATTTATGTATTGCCTTCCTTCTGGGGGCACCTGACATCTGGGGCAAGAAAAACTGAAGAAAATGGCGTCGGCTGGTTCCTTTATACCCCTGTCACACTGACGTCTGGGAAGAAGCGACAGCAACCAACGCCGGACCTAGACTTTGGAATTTGGCCGACCGAGGACCCGCCTGACGGCAGGAGAACCCATCTGTTATGACTGCAGCTGTATTAGCACTCTAACATCTACATTTATGGTAGGTACAAAACTGTACTTTTCTAGCCATGCAGTCTGATGTGCTTACTTCATTTAAAGGAAAGCTCCTACAGTTTAACTCGGGCCTTAAGCTTCTTCTCTCCCTACAGTATGGATGTTCTTCGTTTTCCATTGCTGCAGTCCTTACTATTGGGTATAGTCCGCATCCAGTCGGCCCGAATACCAGAGTATAAGGCTGACGTCGGTACGTCAGGGTACTAATGCGCATGACCGGCGTCATATCCTCAGTCTTTTTTGCCGCGTGGTCCGATGCAGAAGCAGTTTTGCAAGTGCAGGTTGGCGTTCTGAAATATTTCCGAAACCGGAGTTTCAGACCGAATCAGAGTTGGCTAAGTACCCGTTGAAACATTTTGGTTTTTCTTGCCTCAGTATTTAACCGGATGTCAGAAAAAGTGAATAACTGTATTTCTTGTGGGAAACAAATACCTCATAGGGATTACCATACATTGTGTATACCTTGTTTAGGGCCTGAGCACGGCGTTGTTGGTTGCCGCTCTTGTGCTAGGTTTAACAAACGCACTATTAAGAGGAGGTTAGACTGTGCCAGATTAGTGTTTGGGAAGCGTTGCAATTATAAAATGCCGTCGGATGCTCCGGAAGAAGCGCAAGGACAAAACAGCAAAGCCTAGGGTTGATGAACCGGCAGTCCCGGACGTCGGTTCTTTAGATGGCTCAGTGGAGCCAGAGGTTTTGCCAGGAGTTTCTATGGAGTCTCAGGCAGAAACTTTACTTTTACAGGATGTACCCTCTCAGGAGGCAGGCCAGGCTGAGGGGGCTTCTCAGGTAACTATTCTTCCCTCTCTTCCCAAAGTAGTTAGAGCCTCTCCTTCTGTTGCCAAAACTTCTTTTAGTGGTAGGCCAACTTCAGCTTCAGTAGGGACTTCTCCTAGCCTTACGGGTTCTGTACCTAAGAAACATATGCTTAAAATGGCAGAAGATTTGATTACTATGATTAGAGGTTCTATGGGCCCTCCTGATAAGAGGCCTAGAGTGGAACCAGAGTTTGACAGTTTTGAACAGGGTTCAGGGGCTTCTGAGTCTTCTGCGGAAGATTTGCTGGAGTATCCTCATTATTCTGATTCTGATGTGGATGATGCCACTCCTTCGGCTTCTCCTCCTGAGGATTTTTCTTTTCAGAGACTCTGCATTCCATGAGGGAGCACTTTAAATGGGAAGGCCAGGATTACTCTGATTCCAGGAAGAGACTTAGGGAATTCTTGTTTTACCCCAGCATAGGCCCTTAGCTATACCTCCTGTGTTGAATGTGGTGGAAGATGTTTTTGCAGAGGCTTCCTGAACCCTGATTCTTTGCCTCCTGCTCCTGTTAAACCTGATAGGTACTATAGGGTGCCCGAAGCTCATAAGTATTTGTTTAAGAGTCCTAGGGCGGACCCAGAAACTGTTTCTCAGGGGCCTAAAGGTGTTAAGGCCTCTGTGGTTAAAAATCCTGTTCCCACTGACAAAGAGGCAAGGGCGTTAGATAGGTGGGGTAAGAAAGTGTATACTTCTTCCACTCTAGCCATGAGGGCGTTGAATTGTCAGTTTCACATGCTGAAATATCAAAATTATCTCCTTTCACAATTGAAATCTAAGGTGGATGCTTTGGCGGAAGGTATTGATTGTAAAGACTTGCTGGATTTAGTTTATGTGTCTGAACAAGTGGGCAAGCATTCTTTGCAATGTGGTTTTGATGCTGTGCAGGCCTCCTCGAGGGTGGCTGCCACTAGTTCTGTTCTTCGCAGGCATGCCTGGTTGAGGGATCAAAATTTGGCTGAGCATGTTAAGACACGGATTTTGGATGCTCCTTTACAGTCTGATGTGTTGTTTGGTTCACCTGTGGAAGCAGTTTTAAAGAAAATGGAGGACAAAGCTAAGTCTATGCAAACTGTTAAAGATTTTTGCAGGTACAGCCACCGAGTTTAGTAGAAATTGGCCTGCTAAGGGGTGGACATATCCTGCTTATGATTCCCAGTCTAGGGGTAGGTCTAGACGTGGTAGGGGCAGGGCTCAAGGTTCTTTTAGGCCTAGAACAGGAGTTCACCTGCTCAGACTTCTGGTGAGGGCAGGGGTCAGTCCTTTCGTAAACAGACCCAATGACCTGCCTTTTCAGCTGCCAGTAGATTCTCGTCTGGCAGCTCCTTTGGAAGACGACTGTCTCTTTTCAAAGAAAATTGGGATTTAATTATTCAAGACAGATGGGTGTTGGACATCATTCAGCCAGTCCCTGTATCAGAAAGGGGCCTAGGATTTTATTCTCGCATGTTCCTAGTACCAAAAAAGAGGAACACGTGGAGACTGCTTTTGGATTTATCTCTGCTCAACACTTATCTGGACATTCCCAAGTTCAAGATGTTGGCGTTACAACAGCTTTTACCCCTGCTGGGCAAAGATCACTGGATGGTAACTTTAGTTCTCAAGGAAGCTTACCTTCATGTGCCTATCAGGCTAAGTTACAGGAAGTATCTGCGGTTTCGAGCTGGAAATTCTCTTTATCAGTTCTCTGCATTGCCCTTTGGCTTATCTACTAGAGTATTCACAAAGTTTCTGGCTCCAGTGATAGCTTACTTCGGGCTACAAGGACTTCAAATCTATCCTTATTTAGTCGACTGCCTGATTCTGGCTCAAGAAGAGGAAGACCTTCTACAGCATCTGGAATATCTTATAGCAGTGCTAAGATGCCTAGGGTATTCTGTGAGCGAAATAAAGTCCAGTCTAGTACCCTCTCAAGACATGTGCTTTCTGGGTGTGAGACTGAATACAGCAGCCCAGATGGCCTTTTTAACCCCGGACAAACAAAAGAGTCTATCACTTTACTTCCATCAACTATCTCATCAGTCCGTGCTGACTGCAGAGACAGTCCTTCAAGCATTAGGGTTCATGGCATCTTGTATTCTGGTGCTTCCCAATGCCAAACTGCATATGAGGAAGTTACAATGGTATCTCAAAAATGTATGGACACAGCACTGCCAGGATTTAGACACTGTCATTCAAATAATACCTTGCCTTCAAAGAATTTTTGTGGTGGGCTCAGGAATGTCACCTAAACAAGGGACTCTCTGTGACCCGGCCAGAGGCGAGTCAGATTTTACCGACAGATGCCTCAGACATTGCTTGGGGAGCTCATCTAAATGGAAAGTGGATACAAGACAAGTGGCCTGCCAGACTACAGCATCTACATATCAACATGAAGGAGATGTTAGCAGTCCAGTTCGCATTGCTGGCTTTCAAGGAGTTACTTCTTCCAGGGCAGGTGTTGATTCTAACAGACAACACAACTGTCATGTGGTACTTCAACAAACAAGGGGAACACATTCTTATCCTCTATGCAGGCAAGCGATGATTTTATGGGAGACTGCCACGCTTGCACCTAACTCTTCAGGCAAGGTTTCTGCCAGGAGCACAGAACTCCTTAGCAGATGTGTTAAGCAGACAAATCATGGATCCCCACAAGTGGAAACTGGATCTTCATGTATTTCAGAAATTGACAGTGTCATGGGGAACTCCAGACATAGATCTGTTCGCTTCTCCACTAAACCACCAGCTGCCACAGTTTTGCACAAAGGGGTTTCATCACACAGCTTGGAAAGTGGATGCTCTGTCTTTCAGTTGGACAAACCTTCATGTGTATGCCTTTCCACCTCTGCCTCTTCTTCCAAAGGTACTGTTAAAGGTCAGACAGGACAGGCCAAGGATGATTTTGATAGCTCCAGATTGGCCTTGGCAACACTGGTACCCTCTACTACGGAGTCTGGTAAAGAAGCCTCCATGGCCTTAACCTTTGATTCCACATCTGTTTTCCCAGCAGGACGGTCATCTGCTCAATGTCAAGCTTCACTCTCTTCATCTGACAGCCTGGCATATTCTGTGTTGAAACACAGCAGGTCTCAACTTCCTCAACAAGTTTTAAATGTGATTAGGAAGCTAGAAGACCTAGTACAAGGAAAGTGTACGCAGCAAAATGGAAGAGATTTTTATTTTGGAGTAAAGCAAAGAATTTGGAGATTTCTGAGCCTAATTTGAGTATGGCTCTTCAATATCTTACTGAGTTACTGGACAAGGGTCTGTCCTTCTCTTCCATTAAGATTCATGCTGCAGCAATCTCAGCTCACTATGATTGTGACCCACCATTGTTTTCGCATCCTTTGTTCAAGCAGTTTCTTAGCGGGGCAAAATATAAGACCCCAATGTGGAGCTCCTACTCCTGCTTGGGATCTCAATTTTGTGTTGGAAAAACTTACTCTACAACCTTTTGAGCCTCGGCTACTGCTGAATTGAAATATTTGTCATGGAAGACTGCTTTTTGTTGGCTATTACTTCTGCAAGAAGGGTGTCTGAGTTGCAGGCCCTTATGGCAGTCGAGCCCTTTTGATTTTCCATAAGGATAGGGTATCATTACGTACTAATCCTTCCTTTATGCCTAAGGTGGTTTCTAGTGTGGCTTTAAACCAAACTATTCATTTGCCTACTTTTTATGCAGACCCCCAAAATAAAGGGGAAAAGATTTTGCATACTTTAGATGTACACAGGCAATTGCGTTATTACTTAAGCAGGACTAAGGATTTTAGGCAGTCTCAGCAGTTGTTTGTTTCTTTTGCTTTGAGTTCAGGGCAAGCCTGTGTCAAAACAAACTATTTCTAGGTGGATTGGCTTTTGCATTGCATTTTGTTATTCCCATCATGGCAAGGAGGTTCCAGCTGGGATTAGGCCTCATTCCACTAGGGCTACTGCCACTTCAACAGCATTTCTACGGGGGTGGCAACTAAGGATATTTTGGAAGCAGCTACTTGGAGTTCAGTGCATACTTTCTCTAAGCATTATCACCTTCCTATCTACTCTAAGTCTAGGGCTGGTTTTGCCACAGCTGTTTTGCAAGGCATGTTGTCAGCTCCTGCTTCTTTATGATTTGCCAGCCTCCCTTACCTCTGCTTTGGGATTCTACCCAATAGTAAGGACTGCAGCAATGGAAAGCGAAGAACATAGTACAGTTTTGTACCTACCATAAATGTAGATGTTCGAGGATTCCATTGCTGCAGTCCAATTTACCTCCCTCCTTCCCCTCTGTGTTTAGGGGTGGTTGTGTAGGTGAGTTTACCTGCTTCTATTTTTGTATATATTGTTCATGTTTTGGTACAGGTATTTTGGGCCTTGTCTTTTTAGGGTCTTCTGACATCTGGGGCAAGAAAAGACTGAGGATATGGCCGGTCATGCGCATTAGTACCCTGGCGTTACTTCCCTGACCGACGTCAGCCTTATACTCTGGTATTCGGGCCGACTGGATGCGGACTATACCCAATAGTAAGGACTGCAGCAATGGAATCCTCGAACATCTACATTTATGGTAGGTACAAAACTGTACTTTTCCAATATTGTGTATGAACCAGAAACCTGCTTGTACTTTTTAAAACTTTTATTTCCTTGTCTTGGAGTCAAAGGAAGGGGAAAGGCCACCTACTTTTTTTTTTTTTTTTTAGCTTAACTTCTTACATACTTTGCAGAGGAATTTCTCTGCCTGCATGACATACCATAGACACAAGTAAATCTGTAGTTTACCCTGCCAGGTACTGCTGTCAATCTTGGATGGGCAATTAATCCTGCTATTATCAGAAGCACAGCAGCTGCTATAAAAAAAACAGAGAAGGTTGTGGAAGTGTTTTCCACTGTTTTTATTGCAGACATAGGTCTCAACCTTTTAAGAGGCCAGTGTGGAACACAAACTCCAGCAGTGTCTGACACAGTCAAAATGTGGAACACCCTATTTTTGCACAGTGCAATCCACATCGTTTTCATGGGGCCTGATGGAACATTTGTGAAGTACAATATGGCACACTTGAGTCAGATGCAAAACATTTATTTTACAAGCTGCAATACCATAACCACACCATAAGTACATGAAACAGCACTTCTGTACAAATCAAAAATAAAATCACATGGCCATTAATCCACCTGCTACATTTTCTAAACAGACCTGTTAGTGTATATTGCATGAACAGCATCCTGTCATGCATTAGATGCACTAGATGTGCACTTATTGTATGCTGCTGTGACTTTCTTAGCTGCATGTAAGACATTGTTTGGTAGCTTAAGATCACGGGAGTCCAGTTCTTTGTTCATTTTCATTGCTAAGAAGAATAATGAATCCAAGGCAAAGGAGCCAAACCGATGTAAAGTTAATACTTTATTGGGTACGAACAGCAAATAAAAACAAGCGCTTTCGCTTGGTTGTTACCGAGCTTTATCAAGTTGAAATATGAATTGCCACAGAGGGTTTAAATACTCTCTAGCGAATCGCTACTTAATCAATTAGCATATTAAATTAACAAGCCAATTATTCTGAAGTCAATATTCCGTTGGAAAACATGAAGTCAGAAATTTCAAAATGCTATCACAAGAGTATATTAAAATGCTTTAAAACTATTCTGAGGTGATTAATAAACTAAAAATAATTACTAAATCTGAAAAACATATTAATTATAATGTTTTAAAATTAAAAAACATTCAAGTATAACATTCATAAAAATATTCAAAAAATGTGTAAAAAATAAAGTATTAACTTTACATCGGTTTGGCTCCTTTGCCTTGGATTCATTATTCTTCTTGGTTTTGGCAGTTTTTCATTTTCATTGCTGCTAATGAGTTCAATGTTTCTACACTGAGAAACTGACACAGTTCAGTTTTTACTTTCCACACCATGCTAAATGCTGATGTTCTTCGTGTTTTACTGTTGCACTCCCCATATGACTTATCCGGCTCCCGGTAGCCCTCAGTCGGCCTGAATACCAGAGTCCTTGGTATATGACGTCGGCTGCCGCCAGTTGTAAAACTGACAGAGGCAGCCAACGCCATTTCTTCATTCTTTCTTGCCGTGGAGCCCGAAGCAGATGCAATTCGCACTAGTGCTGGTCAGCCGTTTACCTTTTCGCTTTCTGACTTCCAAGTTGAAGACTCCTTCAGATAAGTACCCCATTGGGGATCCTCTTTTAGGTTCATAGGTTCATAGATGTTTACTAGGCTAGCAACCACAAGGGCCTTTTTAAGCCTAGCCATGCATCCCAAATCTCTGACAAGTTCTGATACCCTTGATAACTGTAAGCATGGGCCTGTGAGATGAACCATTTACAGGTTACCTTTTTGCATTAGAGACGTAGGTGCCAAACCTGGGATGAATTTCTGGTTTCCCATCCAGTTGTCCAAGTTGCACTTCAATTGGGTTAGGGAGGAAAGTACAGTTGTGTATACTTACCATAAATGTAGATGATTGAGTGTATTCAATGTTGCAGTCATCACACTTGGGTTATCTGCCTGCAGGTAGCCCTCCGTCAGCCCGAATACCAGAGTCTTGGGATTTTTGCGTCTGATGCTGTCGCTTTCTTGCTTTCAGATAAAGTTAATAACTGTCTTGCCTGTGGAAAACAGATTCCGCATCGAGATTTCCTATACTGTTGTATAACTTGTTTGGGCCTTGAGCACGACGTCCTAAACTGCGATCTCTGTGTTTCCTTTAACCTGCGTACCATACGCCGTAGAGCTAAGATTTTGTATAAGCATTTCGGAGTCTGGCATAAGTTCTTCGGTATGATATTCTGGTCTCCCGACTTCAGATATACCTAGGAAACGCAAAGACAAGGACCGCGACAGGCCTAGGGTTTAATCTCCTGACAATGCACTTGGGAAATTGGTAGTCAGCCCAGCGGTACTCGGGTGCTTTCGCAAGCCCCTGCATTTCTCAGATTTTCAGCCGCAAGCCTCTGCCGAGACCTTTACAGAGTCCTCCGTGCCACAGGCTATTTCGTCTTCAGACCCTCAGCCTGGCGCCGCCTTAGATGGGTCCGGAGCCGCTTTGCAGGCACCGGCTTCTGATGCTCGACATGAGACCAGAACCAGACTGACTACCTTAATTCAGACTTCTGCAGTTGCTCGGCCTCCCGAGTCCCTCCGGATTGCTAGTAAACCTTCCAGCTGCAAACCTGCTCACAAGCAGGCATCAGCCTCCTCTCCTGTATCTTAGTCCCAGTTGGTAAAGATGGCTGGTGATCTTAGGTTCATAGGTTGGTACTAGGCTGTCTGCCCTAGGGCCTATACAAGCCTAGCCATAACAATTCCCTGGCTATTTCTTCCCATGCTATTTACTTCCCTGGACCCCTGTCTAGCAGGGCGACTGATGTGGTCCCTGGGGTGAATTTCCTTTCTCCCATCCAGTCATCAAGGTTCCTTTTGAAGAGGGCAAAGAGGTGCTCTGCTTGACATGTATGGGCAATCTATTCCAGAGTCTGGGGAGTCTCTGGGTCAGGAGCCTATCCCTCCAGCATGTTTTGTTTATTGTGATGACAAGATTTAGATCCCTGGAGCGTGTGGCTCTGAAGGATTGGGATTTCTTTAAGTGTAGCATGTCCAACAGCTCTGGGTTTGACATAGCCTTGTATGTTAAGCAGAGATCACCTCAGAGTAGACGATATGTGACAGAGTATAGCTGGGGTTTTTTAAGTCGGTCAGCATAAAGCATCTGCTTTAGGCCTGTGCTTCTTTTAGTGAGGTATTTCAGCAGCCTTTCCAGTTGTTGCAGATGTCTTGAGAGGTACATACCAAATGGGGCGTTGTATTCTATAATGGGTCTAATGAGGGATGAGTACAGTGGGACAATTACATCTTTTTTTCTGGATGAAAAGCCCTTAGTGATGAGGTGTGCCACCTAGAAGGATTTCCTGACTGTTGTGGCAATGTGGTTATTGAAGGTGAGACCACTGTCCACGTGTCCCTAAGTCTTTTATCACACTTTCGGTGTTTAGTGTACTGCCACCTATGTGGTAATTCACGGGTACATGTTTTTCCCCAACGGGGATAACTATACATTTCTTGGCATTGAGCTTGAGCCCATGGCTCTGGCACCAAGCATCAGTTTCTGTAAGGCCCTTTTGTTAGAGTATGATCATCATTTGGGGATTCAATAATGGCTCCCAGTTTGCAGTAATCTGCAAACTTTGTTAGTCCCTTAGTGTTGACCTGTACTTCAGATAAGTAGATGCCAAACAAGAGAGGTCCCAGGACTGAACCCTGAGGTACTCCACTTGTCTGGAGCTGGATTTGGAGTCATCTACTTTTACAGTGTGGGTTCTGTCAGTAAGCCAGTTGAAAACCCATCAAGTGACATAAGGGTTAATGCCCAGCTTAGTAAGTTTATCTATGATTCCAGAATGGGGGATGGTGTCAGGCCTTGGCGAGGTTCCAGATAGGCTGTGTGGACTGGCTTACCCTAGTCAACGGCTCTGGAGACTGATTCGAAGAAGTCAGTCAGGTTCAGGAGACCAGATCGGCTCTTCACGAACCCAAACTGGGTGGGGTCCAGTGTTTTAAGGTTGCCAATGTCTTTGTTTACAAGGTCCATGATAATACGTTCCATGGCCTTGCAGATCAGGCTCTTCAGACTGATGAGGCGGTAGTTCCCGGGATCCAAGTTGGATCCCCCCTTGTGGAGTGGGATAACTGTAGCTGTGCACCACTCAGTGGGCATGGCAATCTTCTGGTATTGAGATGGGCCATTTAGGTGGTGAGAGGGGGGTGAAGTTGGCACTGAATCGATCTGCCAGGATATTGGCAATATCCTTGGGGTCAGTATATTTAATGCCATTCTGTTGTAGCTCAGAGCAGATCTGTGCATTACCATTTAGATTCTTGACAGTTATAGAATGCCTTGTGGTTGTCTTTGGAATCTTTGGCAATTTTATTTTCGTAACTAGCTTTGGAGGATTTTATGAGGGATCTCAGCTTCTTACTGAGGCTGGAAAAGGAGTTTTTTGCATCCTGGGATTTTTCTCTTTTCTGCAACAGTTTCTTCCTTTTGTTGTAAAGTTTGTTTATGGCAGGGGGCCACCAGATTGGCTTCCTTTTTTTGGAGGAGAGCATCTTGGTTCTATTTGGGATGGCACGATTCATGCATGAGTGGATTGTGCTCGTACAGTGCCTTAGTGTAGGACTCAGCAGTCAAACTTTCAGTTCCCATCTGCATGGGTGTCATGACGTTTGAAACTTCTGACTTGAGTAGCATGAAGTTGGCTTTGGAGAAGTTTTTTATGGAGGTTTCCTTACTGCGCGGTGGGATGTGGATGTTAAGGGTGATTAGCTTATGGTCTGACCTGACCCGACGATGGGGTTGACCATAGGTGTGGAGCATTGATTTCCTGTGTTGGTAATGACCAGGTCTAGCATATTGGAGCCCCTGGTGGGACTATGGATTAGTTGATCCAGGGTATTGGAATTTATAAATTCCAAGAACCATTGGGCAAAGGTGTTGGTACATGAGTATTTTTCCCAGTTAATGGCAAGGTAGTTGAAATCACCCAGTATTAGGGTGTTTGGTTGTATATTAATATTTTGCAGTATGTTTAGAAAGGTATAGTGAGAATCTTGGAACATGTTGGGGGATCTGTAGCAAGCTACAATTTGGATTGCAGTCTTACCTAGTGTTAGTTGCACCTGGAGAATTTCAGACGCATTGTGTTGGGCAACTAACCTGGTGGTGTGAATATCCTTGGTGAATATGGACACCTTTATTGTTTCGATCCTGGTGGCCGAAAAGTGTGGTAAGAGTTGTAGCCTGGTGTTACAGGGGTGCTCTCTGGAGCCTTGAGCGAGGTCTCAGTTACTGCACAGATATCGATGTTCTCTTCTTTCCCTGATTAGGGGCTTTCATCCCCCCCCCTTCAGAGAGGACTAGGGAATTATCTCTTGATGTTTTGTCTGTCGCAGATTCTGAGATTTCTAGTATGTCTGCTGGTGAAGAAGGAGTTTCTCAACTTTTTTCTGGATTTGAGGATTCTGATACTGAGGACTCTATCCCTTCTGCCTCCCCTCCAGAGGATTTTTCCCTTGGGGATACTTTGAATACTCTTAGGGAGCAATTTAAATGGGAATGTCAGGATTTTCTACAGTCCAATAAGAGAGTCGGGGTATTTTTAGATTTACTGCGGTAGCGTTGTCGCCTCACAGTAAGACTCTGTCTGGTTCGATTCTCAGCTAGAGCGTCTTCTGCGTGGTGACATGCGTGAGTGGGCGTAACTTCATTGAAGGTTGTGCATCAGGGCTGATAACTCGGCACGTAAAAATCAACTAGCAGTCATTAGCGGACCGGAGTTCCGCTGTGGCGACCCCTAACCGGGAAAAGCCGAAACGCACAACAGCCACAGCGTAAGTGTTTGGCTATGCCTCCAGTTTTGGAAATTGTGGATGATGTTTTCATGGAAAATACTTTAACTCCTAATTCTGTTCCTCCTGCCCCAGAAAACCAGACTGGTATTACAGGGCTCCTGAATCTTATCAATTCTTTTTTGAAAACCCTACTGCTGATCCAGAAATTATTTATCAAGGCCCCAATAGTGTTAAGGCTATTGTTGCTGAAAACCCTGTGCTTCTGATAAGGAATCTAGGGCCTTGGACAGGTGGGGTAAAAAAAGTCTATGCTTCTGCAACTCTTGCCATTAGATCCGTGAATTGTCTTTTTCACATGCTTAAGTATCAGCAGCGTACCTTGGAAGCTATTAAGGCTAAACTTGGAAATATTCCTTCCATGAAGGAAAACAAAGATTTACAAGACTTACTGAGTGCTGCCACTATAGTTAATAAGCATTCACTTCATTGTGGTTTTCACTCTTTGGAGGCTTCCTGCAGAACAGCAGCCACTGGTTCTGTAATTAGAAGGCATGCTTGGCTCAGGTAGCAGCCTCTTTCTGAACCAGTTAAATCTAAATTGCTGGATGTTACTTTGCACAAGGACAATCTTTGGTAATAAGGCTGCGGAGGTACTAATGAAGTTGGAGGATAAAGCAAAATCTGTGCAAGCTGTAAAAGATTTCCTTCAGGTTCAGCCTCTTCGGTTTAGTAGGCTTTATCCTTCCAAGAATTGGTTTTGCCCCGATCCTGGCAAGCAGGGTCGCTCTAGGTCTAGGGTTTCAGATCTTCCAGAGGGCAGGCTTCTGCCCTTCAAAGGGCTAAACAATGGCATTCTTCTGCTAAATCGGGGAGTTGTAAGCCTGCTTCCCAAAGCAAGCATTCTCCATGACTCTGGCCGCCTTCTGCCTACCTCTGTGGATCCTGGGTTTCCTTTGGGGGGGAATGTTAGCCTGGTTCGCAGAGGAGGTATGGTCTACCATGAGAGACGACAAATGGGTGCTCAGTATAGTAAACCAAGGTTACAAGTTTTACTTTCCTACCTTCCCTGTTTTACAAGGATACCCAGACATACCCAGACCTCTCAGGGCAGAGGTACAAACTCAGATTTCTTCTCTACTGACTATAGGGGTTATAGAGCCAGTTCCTGCAAATCAGGCAGGCCTTGTTTTTTATTCAAGGCTTTTTCTGGTTCCCAAGAAAGGGGGCACCTGGCGTCCTATTCAGGATCTGTCCATTCTAAACATTTTTCTGGTGATTCCCAAATTCAAGATCCTCACCCTTCAGCAATTACTACCAATGCTGGGCAAGGATTCATGGCTGGTAACTTTGGATCTCAAGGAGGCTTATCTGCACATCCCCATAAGAGAAAGTTGCAGTAAGTTCCTTCGCTTCAGGGCTGGGGAGCAACATTTTCAATTCTCTGCATTGCCCTTTGGCTTATCTACTGCTCCCAGAGTTTTTACGAAGTGCCTGGCTCCAGCCGTTGCTTTTTGCAGGCAGAGAGGCATTCAGATTTATCCTTACCTGGACAACTGTCTCATTCAAGCAAACTCCCCAGAGCAGTTAGAAAAGGATTTGGATTTCGTGAAGAACATTTTCACGTCTTTGGGTTACACTCCCAACGAAAAGAAGTCAAAGTTGGTTCCTTCAAGGGAGATTGTTTTCCTGGGAGCGAGTCTGAATACAGCCACCCAGATGGTATTTCCTCCCTCAGCAGAAGCAAGAAGATCTTTCCACTTACTTCATGAACTTGGCAAATATGACCCAGCTCTCTGCAAGGCAATTCCTGCATGCACTGGCTTTCATGGCCTCATGTGTTTTGATGATGCCATATGCAAGGCTGCATAGGAGAAAACTTCAGTGGTACCTCAAACCTTTGATATCAACACACACATGACTTAGACTTGATTCTTCCCCTTATTCTCTGTCTACAAATGGAGTTCCTCTGGTGGGTGACAGCCTGTTCCCAGAACAAGGGTCTGCCTTTCCGCCCACTGCCTGCCAGCCAGACTCTCACCACAGATGCCTCAGATGTTGCATGGGGGGGCTCATCAGGAGGGCAGGGGCATACAGGGGACTTGGAGCACCCAGCAGATTCATCTGCACACAAACTTGAAAGACTTTATGGCAGTGCAGCAGGCCTTGCTGGCTTTCAAGGATCTACTCTACCCTGGGACTCTGCTGATCAGGACAGACCATGCCACAGTCATGTGGTACATCAGTAAGCAAGGGTGACTCACTCTTACCCCTTGTGCAGACAAAGCATGAGACTATGGTCCCTAGCAGCATCCATGGGCTTACATCTAATAGCCCAGTATCTTCCAGGGAGGCTTAACACCTTGACGGATCATTTGAGCAGACATGTTATGGATCCTCACGAATGGCAACTGAACAGGGGCATTTTCCATTTCATAACTCATCATTGGGGCACCCCACAAGTGGATCTTTTCTCCTCTCACACAAGTCATCTCCTTCCAACCTTCTGCACCAGGGAGTTTCACAACAAAACATGGAGGGTGGATGCATTGTTGTTCCCATGGACACATTTCTGTTTATGCATTCCCTCCTCTTCCTCTACTTCCCAGAGTGTTACTAAAGGTAAGGGATGAAAAATCAAAGGCTGTTCTGATAGCTCCAGGTTTGCCCAGGCAGCATTGGTAACCCCTTCTTTGCAGCCTTTCCCAGGCTCAGCCTTGGCATCTTCCCCTGGTACCAAATCTGTTGGTTCGGGGGGGGGGGGTGTTCCTTCATCCTCATCTTCAAACTCTGCATTTAACTGCCTGGCTAATACTTTAAATCTTTCCCAACAGGTGGTTGAAGTTCTTAATATAGCCAGGAGGCCTAGCACAAGAAAATCCTATGCAGATAAATGGAAAAGATTTTGCTTTTGGTTGCTAGCTAAAGGAGAAGGCTCTTCTCATCCTTCTCTTTCACTCATTCTTGGCTACCTAGCAGGATTGCTTAATGGTGGACTTTCCTTTTCTTCAATCAAAATTCACGCTTCAGCAATTTCGGATCATTGTTCTTTTGAGCAACCCATTTATTCTCACCCCTTGATGAAGCAGTTCCTGAGGGGAGCTAGTAATCTTAGACCTCCCAGAAGAGCTTCTAGTTCACTTGGGATCTTAATTTTGTCCTGGAAAAATTTACTCTGCCTCCCTTTGAACCAGCTGCATCTGCAGATTTGAAGTTTCTGTCCTGGAAGAATGCTTTCCTTTTAGCTGTTAGTTCACTTAGAAGGGTATCAGAGCTGCAAGCCTTAATGGCAATAGAATCTTTCATTATTTTTCACTTAGATCGGGTTTCTCTGAGAACCAATCCCTCCTTTATGCCTAAGATGGTTTCCAGCTTAACCCTGAACCTGTCTATTCACCTGCCTACATTTTTCAACAATCCCCAAAATAAAGGGGAAAGGATTCTGCACACTCTTGATTTGCATAGACAGCTGAGAGTTTACTTAGGACTAAATCCTTTCGAAAATCTGAACAGTTATTCGTTTGTTTTGCTCCTGGGGCTCAGGGTAACGCTATTTCAAAACAAACCATTTTCAAATGGATTGCTCATTGTTTTCACTTTTGTTACCTGCAGCATGGGAAGGTTCCCCCTCAGGGTATTAGGGCCCATTCTTCTAGAGCAGCCTATACCTCAGTGGCCTTTCTGAGAGGTGTATCTACTAAGGACATTCTAGAAGCAGCTACTTGGCCTTCTGTTCATACTTTCACAAAGCATTACACTCCACTTCGTTTTCTAAGTCCAGGGCTGGTTTTGCCTCTGCAGTTTTGCAGGGCCTCCTTACCAACCCTTAATCTGTGATCCTTCCTACCCCCTTTTGTCTTCTTACTGGGCTGTGGGAATAAACCCATATGTGAGGACTGCAACAGTGAAACATGAAGAACATAGTACAGTTGTGTACACTTAGCATAAATGTAGATGTTTAAGTGTATTCAGTGTTGCAGTCCTGGTTTCCCACCCTCCATTCCCCCTTTTTTCCTAAGGCACAGACTGTTGATTTTTATTTTTTGTGTGGCATGTCCAGGGTGGTACCATTCCTGGGTTAGCCTTCTTTTGGGGGCTCCTGGCAGTTAAGGCAATAAAAACTGAGGAAATGGCGTCTGCTGCCTCCCTTTATACCTGACATGCTTGCATCAGTTTTACAACCATCAGCAGCCGACGTCATGTACCAAAGACTCTGGTATTCCGGCCAACTGAGAGCTACCAGGAGCCGGATAACCCATATGTGAGGACTGCAACAGTGAATACACTCTAACATCTGCATTTATAGTAAGTGTACACAAATGTACTTCTCACCTTTTGCATTTGAGTGCGGCAAGCAAAGTAGAGTCATCATCAGCTGCTTAGAGTGACAGTTTCTAATAAATGCAAGGTCTCTCAGAAGGTGTGCCCAGTACTTGGACACATTAGTGGGGCCCATCTACTGGACCTATCAGGTTCCCTGTGTCCTCAATCTGATACTGGGTAAAAACTCATCAATTAATCGTTCAGCCTCAGCATCATTTTCACAGACACCCAAGCAGAAACCAACATCCCTGTCAAGTCCTGAAGAAATATCCAATCAGTTTTTTGGCAGGATTAATACGGAATGCAGCATCTTTCATTGTGATCCTGCATGGGAAACTTTTTAAGCATTTTCTGCAGCACTGCAGCATCAAAAGCTGTAACTTTCTTTTATAAAAGTTAAATGTAGTAACTGTGCTGGCAATATCCTCTTTATGGCAATTCAGGTTTACTATGGAAATTTCAAATCGTCTTCGGTCGGCATATAAAATGTTGACCCAAAATGCTGAATTCAGAATTCCGAATAGTAAACCAAAGCGAAAACGAATAGATCAACCCCTGTGATTCGATGTATTCGACATAGCAGAAGGTGACATCACTCTCCTCCTGCTATCCGCATTAACGTACCGTTGAACTCTACAGTCAACAGTATGTTAATTCTACTATATTGCAGGGGGGGGGGCTACTGTCCGCTGTACCCCCTACATATTAAGTATACTAACTCTGAGATGGCACTTCAGTGAGGAAATGGGCTAATTCCCCATTTCTCACTGAAGCGCGACTTCCCTTCCCAATGTCAGTCCATCGCTTGTCAAATGATCAAGTGCATAATTCATCCTGATCATTTGTGGTTGACTTGTGGTGGTTCTGTTATATGCCCCTTGGAAACCATTAATTCGACTTTGGGACATTAACTGGCTGCACTTCATTTAATCTATAGTAAACCAGCAATTCAACTTTGGGACATTAACTGGCTGCATTTCATTTATGCCATAGTAAACCAGCAATTCATGTACTATTTAAATTCAGAGCTAATACGGACCTCACTGTTCAGCAGAACAGAGCTACTGTCAGTCAGCACTGAAACATCACCATGTTTGATTAGGCTGAAAGCAGCTGCAGGTCTGAGGAGTCTGCCAGCATACTGCTGCCGGAGTTTATGCACAGTGGCATGCAGTGTCAGAAGCTGACTTTCTCGGCCTTGAAGCTGAATGTTAAACTTCAGTGAAGGTTCCAGTGCACACTTAAACATAAAAATCATATGCAGTTTATGACTGTGTAGGTGTTTGGAAATCAACTCCATCGTAGCATACCTTGGCTCTGCAGACAAAAAATATGAATTTAGACCTGGGCACATGTCCAGGGTTCTGTTAATTACCTTCCCAAGACTCAGCCATCTAGTGGGTGTATGTCAAATATTCTGAAGGGGATCAGTGTCTGTGAATAAAGCAAATTTTTGCAGTTTTTGTTGTCTTTGTCTACTGGAACTGAAATGACAGTGCACATCAGATACAAGTTCTTCAACTGGTGACTGTAGTGCTTTTACGTCAGCCTTACTGCATAGATCTGCCAGGTGACAGATATCCCACGTTTACTCCACAAAGTCTGCTCTTCACTTTTATCTTAGAACTGATCTAATTCTCATAATAAACACCCTATTCCTACTCTAAAGCCTGGCACTTGCTCACTAAAGCAATTCTATAAGTCAGCACTAAAAAATTAAAAGCACTACACCCTCACAAACTCCCCTTGAGTACCTTGTTCCCCATTGGCCCTTTTTTCAATTATAAAGGAATTCCCAATACTATTCTAGCATGTTCAAAGGTCAGTTGTCAATCTCCTCTCCGGTCCAGCTGGTGAATCTGGGAATCTTGAGGCAATGTCACAACTGCCTCATGTACACAGACAGCCCTCTCCTCCTCCCAACCAATTCCAACACATGTGAGAGATTCAACCATATAGCCAAACTGGAGGCTAAGCTCTATCAACTCATTACTGGCGTAACCAGTCAGGAGGAGTAGGAAATCACACTCACTACAATTCCAGTCTCATATAGACCTACCACGACAGCAAACCAAACACATAAACACACAAAAACATACTCGGAGGCTCTAAATAAAAATCTGCCTAAGCAGCAGAGACCTCCAAAGCAGACACCCAAGCAACCGCTACCCCAAAACAAAACACATGCAACACATAGCTCACAAAGCCAGTGTGCTGAACAGTCACAGCCCTTAAGGCTAAACAACACACCTGATACACTTGTAATAGGTGACTCTATCGTGAGGCACACTGACGTCCCGCTCACCAGGCTGAACAAGGAGAAGGTCACGGTGAGCTGCCTGTCGGGCGCTAGGATCCGCCACGTAACACAAGCACTCGGGTCACTCCAAGGCAAGTACAAATATGACTCAGTCATTGTCCATGCTGGTGTGAATGACCTGAGACGTACCTCCCTGGACTACATGAAAAGAGACATAGAGGAGCTCTCTGAGCATGTAGCCCAGGCCGGTATGACCCTGACCTTGAGTAGCATCTTACCCTCACCAAGAATGATGCCACAATATAAAGACAAGATGATCAATTTCAACAATTGGCTTAAGTATTGGTGTCATTCAAAGGGGATACAATGCCTGTCAGCCTGGGATGACATGCTCGACAAGCCACGATGCTTTGCTAGGGACGGCTTGCACCTGTCACCCCTGGGCTTTTGGATATTGGCAAAGGCTCTTGCCATCCCCATAGTGCCTTTTTTAGGCAAGGCTCAAAAGACAAACCCACCTCCATAGGTATCACAAGGGATAAGAAACTAAGAGTAATGCTACTCAACGCCAGACGTCTAAACCTCAAGATGCACGCACTCGAAACTCTCCTTAGCATGGAGAACATAGATATCTGTGCAGTAACAGAAACCTGGTTCAAGGCTCCCGAGAGCACCCCAGCACTACCAGGTTATACCTCATACCATGCTTTTTGGCTCCAAAACTTGGACTGAACCACAAAAGGAGGGGGAGTATCAATATTCGTCAAAGATACCCACACCTCCAGGTTAGTGGCACAGCATGAAGCATCAGAGACTATCCATGTGCAACTAACAGTGGGTAAAACTGCCTTCCAGTTTATAGCCTGCTACAGACCACCCTCCCAAACCCAGGAACCCCACTCAGCCTTCCTGAGAATACTGGAAAATATGAAGGTCTCTCCAAACACCATTATATTGGGCAACTTCAACTACCCAAACCTAGACTGGGAGCATTACTCTAGCTCCAACACCCTAGCCCAAAGGTTCCTGGAATTTATAAACTCAGATGCTATGCAACAACTTGTTACCACTCCCACAAGAGGGGAAAACATACTGGACCTGATCATCACCAACATTGGGGACTCTGTACTCCAGACCAGAAGTGTATTCCTCACTGGTAAGATCAGACCATAAACCAATCTCACTGTATATTCACATCCCGACCCCACCCCCTGCCCAGAAAGCCACAGTGAAAAACTTCCCTAAAGCAAATTTCACACTCCTCAAAACTGAGGTGGAATCCTTCAAAGTCCCCGGGCCTGTGGAAAATATGGCCCAGACCGCAGAATCCTTTATAAATGCATTCTATGAACACCTTCAGGAATGCATGGATCATGCAATCCCAAATAAAACCAAGACCCAATCCTCCAAAGGCAGACGTCCTGTCTGGTGGACCCCAGCCATAAAACTATACAATAGAAGGAGGAAGCTACTATGTGATAGAGCAAAATCCCAAAAAGGGAAGGCATCTCTGATCAGTATTAGCAAAAAACTACGTGCACTCATAAAATCGTCTAAGGCCAGCTTCGAGAGAAAAATTGCACAGGACACGAAGGATAATCACAAGGCTTTCTTTAGTTATGTTAGGAACCTGGGTGAGAATTCCCAAATATGCTCAGAATTAGTCCAAAATGACAAAAAATACACCGAACCTACAGACATTGCCAACATCCTAGCTGACAGGTTCAGCGCAAACTCCCCCCCCCCACCAAAAGGGCAAATATCTATCCCACCAGAGTGCTGCCCCCCTGACATCTCAGATGCTCAGGTAAGAGCCACCCTCTCCAAAGCAAAAAACACAGCATCAATGGGACCAGATGGTGTCCCGGGCTGCGTCCTACATGAACTCCAAGAAGAGCTAAACCCAAACATAAAACTACTGTTCAATCTCAGCCTTACTACAGGATATGTACCCAAAGAGTGACGTACAGCAACAGTGGTCCCTCTCCACAAAGGTGGTGCCTCAACGGATCCTGGAAACTATCGCCCCATAAGCCTGACTAGCTTGGTCTGCAAAGCTATGGAAAGGATCATCATGGACCTCATAAATAAAGATATTGGGGACCTACAGACACTGGATCCTACCCAGTTCGGCTTTAAGGGCAGATCCTGCCTCTTAAACCTGGTCGATTTCTTTCAAACAGTCACCAAGGCCATTGTCGAGGGGAAGGTGGCCACATAGCCTGCCTGGACCTCGCAAAAGCCTTCGATACAATACCCCACTCAGGCATTATAGATAAGCTCACCAGCTTAAGTATAAACCCCTATGTGACTAGATGGGTTGCAAACTGGCTCAAGGACAGAACCCACATGGTTAGAATTGCTGGAGCCATGTCAGACTCCAAACCAGTTACAAGTGGCGTCCCACAAGACTCAGTCCTGGGACCTCTCTTATTCGGTATATATTTCTTGGAGGTACAGGCCAACACAAAAGGACTGTGGCTGACCAAGTTCGCAGATGACTGCAAACTGGGTGCCATAATCGACTCTCCAGCCGACACAAGCATCCTCCAAAAGGGCCTCATAGAAACAGACAACTGGTGCCAGAGCCATGGCCTCAAGCTAAACGCCAAAAAGTGTATAGTCATCCCCTTTGGCAAAAACAAAGTGCCCACAAATTACCACTTAGGTGGTAATCCATTAAGTACGGAAGAAGTAATTAGGGAACTGGGGACCCAAGTTGATAGCAATCTCTCATTTGACAACCACGTGGCCGAAGTGGTTAGAAAAACATTTTATATAGCCCACCTAATCATGAAGGGATTCATATCTAGATCAGGGGACGTCATCGTGCCTCTTTACTCATTCCTCATCAGGCCCATAATTGAGTACAATGCCCCTTTTGGGATGTACCTTACCAGACACCTGCAGCAACTGGAAAGACCCCAAAAGTACCTCACCAAGAGGATCAAAGGGCTCAAACAGATGCCATATGCTGCCCGGTTAAAGAAACTCTAGCTCTACTCAGTGGCATACCGCCTGCTCAGAGGCGATCTGTGCCTGATGTATAAAGCCATGTCCAACCCGGAATTAATGGACATGCTGCACCTCAGAAAATCCAAATCCCATCGAGCTACGCGCTCGAGAGACTTGAACCTCAGCACTGAAATAAATAGGACATGCTGGAGGGACAGATTCATAACCCAGAGGCTCCCTTCACACTGGAATAAAATCCCAGTCCAGGTTAGGCAGTCCCTCATTGACTCTCTTCAAGGGGAATCTTGATGAGTGGGTGGGAGATCGTAGGTTTACTCCGGGTATCACTTCTGGGTCACTGTTAGACAGAGGCACAGTATATTAACCTCGAAAAAGGGCACAGCAAAATTAATTTAAAATGGGTGGCGAAAGCCAAACACACTCTGACCGGGCTTATAAATGCCCTAGGGCAGATAGCCTAGTATGAACCTATGAGCCTATAATTGTGGGCTTCACCTCCTTTAAATGAGAGAGTGCAGAATTGTGTTTTCCAATCATTGAGGCAGCATTGTCTGAGGAAAAGCCCGCAATGTTGGAAACTAGAATGTTAAATTGAATCAAAGTGGACATTAAAGCATCTGGTAATGCTTGTCCAGTTCCTGACACACATTCTAGCATATGAAGGAACTGTATTACATTTTTGCCTGCCTTTTCATCAAGGTCACCAGCAAGGATCACCAACAGTTTGTCGTCACCCATGTCTGTGCTTTGGTCCATATACACACACAATGGTGATTTCTTGCAGGCAGCAGCATCATCATTCTGATAATTCGGCCCCAGAACATTCCGTGCAATGCAGCCTGCTTTTATTGCTCCACATGTCATTTTCCTTGGAACATTTCTTCATAAATTTCAGGATGTGTTCTCCTGCTGCAAATGACAAGTTGTGTTTAGCAAGGAGTGACACAAAACCAACCTCTGCCGCAACAGCCTTTGTACTCTCTAAACTCTGACGTCTAAAGAAGTCTGCCATAGTCCTTTCAGCTGCATGCTTGCAGTTCTCTGTTACTCGGTGTTGGCATGTCATTGTAGATCATGTCAGCCACCATGATGGATTGTGAAATCTGTGTTACAGGTCTTGCAGAAAGCATATTTCACTCTGCACCTACTCACAGAAAGCCAGTCAAAGGCACTTGCCCAACTTGGCTGAAAAATTGTTTTACGTCCTCCTCTTTGGAGTGCAATCTATAGCCATATCCCTTTCCTCATTGTAATCTGGGCAGTCCATACCTAGATTTGTAAAACAGTGATGTTACTGAACAAAGAAAGAAGTGGGGCTATATTGTAGAACAAAAAAGTAGAACCATCTCCTTAACATCTAAGAGAATTGGGCAATAGGCCCACAACTTATGCACATCACCAGAAAGTTCTGGTCTTTGCACCTTCTCCTGTTTGTCTCTGCTCCTTTTGCTTAACTATAAAGGCCTGCATGATCACTTTACTCACTCCCGTGTTTCCATGACAACACTTCCTCTGGTGCTCACTTGCCCACCTAACCAGTGTTACAGAAGGGAGAGTGATTTTCATTGCAGAATCACATTTTCAGTACAATCAAAGCTCTCTTGATTATATCTCAAAATTCAAGTCAAGGATAAACAAACCCAGCTTAATAAATGTACTTGCAAAGCACTTCAGACTATACCATGAAGTGTACCTAAACAGTAGCAATGAATATATAAACCACATCATGATAATACTACCTGCAGTACTACATCATAATACTGCCTGCAGTACTACATCATGATACTACCTGCATTTCAGTCACCACTTCAGAAGTGTTCTAGCCCAGTTGTACACCCTGGTCTGCACTTGGCAAAAGTGCCTTGAAAAGTTAAAAATCTGTGGCCCTCAGTACTTTTACAAGAATGTGACATTTAAGACATGTCGTAGAAGAGTCATGACCAAAGAATGTAAGATTTCACATCTTTAACCACAAAAAAAGAAAGCATAAAGGCAGACATATCATATATCCCAACAGTGAACATTTATAGAGCAAGAAATCTCAATATCCTGCGGTAAAATCCAGATAGCACACTAACTGCAAAAGATACATTATAAAGAAAATATACAAAGACTGCAGTGATACTGGCTTGAATGTGCTCAGTTTCCACTTGTGTACTGGAAATTAATGCCACTGTGAGTAAGGATAAACCAGAGCCAAATGAGGTACAAATCCAGACTTAACACAAGATGTTGCTACTATTAGCCTGAGGCATTGACAAAATAAGAGAATGCGAATTAATAAACATTTTCCTGAAGTAGAAGTGTCTGTCATTAAACGACATGCACAACGTTTTCAACAAGACACCAGTATTGCTCTCAAATTAGGGACAAAGTTAGAAATAATCATATACGCTTAAAGTATTAGTGAAGTGAGACAACAGAATAGAATGTGATTTAATACTTCCAGAAACAAGTTTATAATTTTAATTGTCTAGTGCACAGCTCAACAAATCAGCAATAAATCCTGAAATAATAAGGGGCAGAGACACTTGCATACAAATATTTCAATCATGGGCATTAATGCACTTCTAGCCTACCAATATACCAAAACACTTGTTCCCATAATAAGTGTTCAGGCTGCTAAAAATATCTAAACTAGTACTTAATTTAATATAATTTAGTAGTCAGTACCATGCATCAACTGCTCTCAGAGAACCATTTAGTACACTTCTCATTCCTATAGTATCTTCTGCATAGGTTGTCTGATGATTCTGTATTACTTTTTGATAACCCCAAACATTCCAAGAGGTATTTGTCTCTAAATGTCTTGTATACCTGAATACCTGATGCACTGATGGAACAAGAGAATGTAGACAAGGTTACAAGTAATCACTTATCTGCAATAATCAGTTTTAGGAGGTAGTCAAAGGGGTAGAGAACACTGGAGTCTAGAGCAGGGAATAGGCAATATACAAATAAAGGAAACATAACTTTGTCAAATGACACCCATGTTTACTACATAGCTCACAGCCTTGACCTTGTGCACCAACTGCCAGAGCAAAAGAATGTGGGCATTACAAATTCAGTGGTATCTTCTAGGTTTATAGATATTTACCATGCTTATAGTCCAGGGAACCACTCAGCGTCCTAGATCAAATTCCCAGTCCCTCTCTGATCTCAGTGCCTACCTTATTTTCTATCACCTCTTGTTAGAAAAGAAATGACAATTTTCATAAATATTTACACCGGACAAATGATAGCAAATACAGCATGATTACCACTTTCTGTTAACTACAGTCACAGCAGCACCTAAAATAAAATGAAAACATATTAACTGCCCTTACCCAACATATAAGCGGCCGTATTGCTCTGCTGGGTGAGAGAACACAAGATAGAACTGCTGAAAGAAAAGTTATGTTGTGTAAGTCTTGAACTTATCAAAATCAAGTTCTGTTGCAAAACAAAACTAGATACCTTTAACCATTTTGTAAAATGCCTTTCATAAAAATAATTAGCATGCCTATACACTAAAACATATATATATATATATATATATATATATATATATATCCTGAAGACAAGACAGTAGTAACCAAAGAACCATCAGGAGGATAATTAACATATTGCATACATGTAGTATGCATGTCTGACCAGACAAATTCAAAAGCATGGGATCTTCTACTAGTTTTATAATGCATGTTCATAATAGCAAGTCCTGATAACCAAATTAAACACTACCTTTCAACTTTAGGACAGGAAATCTGCGCAAATCTTAATATACTTTGAGGACAACAGCCCAAAAATAGGGATACATTTTAAATATTGCTCTTATAAACCCGGAAAAGTGTTTGAACAGGACTTCTGTGCATGCATTTTCTGAAAGGATTTGAAATCTGAACCTCAAATGCCTGTTCATATCTAGTGATTTTTAAACCGCAGAGCATAATTTCCTAGAAAAACAAATTTTATGAGCAACAAACTAAAAAAATATTAAGCAAAAACCTGGCTGAGGCATGCATCAGGGACACGAACACAGAGCTATTTAATTAAATTAAGTTGCTATGTACTGCTCAACCGGTTAGCATATTAAATCTAAACAAAGCATAAAATGTAGACTGGGTCACGTAACATGATAAATCAGTGAGAGGGATAAAGCCATTCGGAGCAGGAGTGACATGTTACAGCCTACATTTTAAGACACTTACCTCTGCACAGTAAAGGAAAGCTGCTACAGCTCCCTCTGTCCACAGCAAAATTCAGTAAATAATCCAAAGCAGTAGAAGCACATTCAGTAGCAATGCCACCCAGCAAAAATGAATTGCAGCCTTTTGGGTTAGAGGTCTGCTGATCTCTGTCCCTGACTCTCCCATTCAGCTCTGTTTCGTCCTTCCAGAACAATTTACAAGTCTCAGACTGGACTTAAAGAATCCTTCCTGCTTCATGTACCACCGACACAACAACCCACAGCACAAATGTCCTCTTTCCTCAAACTGGCGCTGGTCCAAGTTAATCTTTCTGCATTCTGAAGGCCATTTTGAAAGCATTTTTCTGGTGCAAAACCCATTGTCAGTGCATGATTAGTCAAGTATTTGAGAGCTCTCATTGGCTTCAGTTCTCAGGAACACTTACTTTATTGGTTCGCATACAGTGATCGTGGTTGGCTGTAATTACGGTATACGAGCCAATCAAAAACTTTGTAGCACAGCCAACGCTGTTCAATGCAGAACAGTTGAGCAGCTATTTGATAAGTTTGTATACCGTTTTGCCAGTTGGCAGTAATTGAGATATACTAACCAATCAAAATATGCGTAGCGGAGCCAAAGCTATTCAATGCAGAACAGCAGGTTCATTTAGGGTTGAATGCATAGCGTTATGCATAATTCGGAGCACTTGGCTTCTCAGATTGCAGAAAGGAGGAGAACTTAACAATCCCTTGCATTTAGATCAGTCAGCAGTTTTAAAGGCAGTTGTCACCTCTTCTGATAAATTTGCATAAGTGGGTATTGAAATGCTAAGCTTTAAATGTTTATTTATATTAGTTTATATATTAAGATAACTTAAACGTAGTGTCAAGGATCTACCTGAGAAACAACAAAAGCTCTAAACGCCGACAATGAGAACACCAACACTGGAAAACCGACAACAGAAATAATCAACAGTTTGAAATCCTGACGCTGAAAACACTGACATGCGAAACGAGCGCAACTGCGTAAGTATGCGATAGTAACAGACATTAGGGTGCGGGTAAGGTAAGTGTGCGATAGTGACGGACTTTAGGATTAGGGTGCGGGGTAAGGTAAGTGTGTGATAGTGACGGACCTTAGGGTTAGGGTTTGAGTTAAGGTTAGTGTGTGTGTGTGTGTGTGTGTGTGTGTGTATATATATATATATATATATATATATATATATATATATATATATATATATATATATATATATATATATATATTGAAAAGGGGGGCCTAATGGTTAAGGTGTTTTGCCTTACAAACACAAGGTGCAGGGTTTGAGTCTCACAAGGGATAATTGGCTAGGCTTAAAATGGCTCGCAAGGGCGTTTAGCTTAGTACTAATCTATGAATCTATAGGTAGTTGTGTATGTAAGGGGGGATTATAGTAACATATACAAGTGAGTACCAACAGAAAATCCATGATATACTCTTTGATTCAGGTAATTATGAAGTTATTTCACGG
>NC_056741.1:1248723310-1248818310 GCF_019279795.1 Protopterus annectens | reverse complement strand
CGATAGTGAGGCACACTGATGTCCCACTCACTAGATTGAATAAGGAGAAAGTAACAGTCAGCTGCCTGTCAGATGCCAGGATCCGCCACATAACTCACACACTCAGGTCCCTCAACAACAGCTACAAATATGACTCTGTCATTGTACATGTGGGTGTGAATGACCTGAGACATACCCCCCTGGACTACATGAAAAGAGACATGGAGGAGCTCTCGGATTATGTAGCCCAAGCGGGTATGACCTTAGCCCTGAGCAGTAGCCGAACCATCACCCAGAGTAATACCACAGTAAAAGCAGAAAATTATTGATTTCAACAATTGGCCAAGTTTCTAGTGTCATTCCAAGGGGATCTGGTATCTGTCTGCCTGGGATGACTTCATTGACAGACCTTGATGCTTTGCCAGAGATGGCCTGCATCTGTCACCCCTGGGCTTCTGGATACTGGTCAAGGCTCTTGCCACCCCTATGGTGCTTTTTTTTTAGGTGGTGTTCCAAAGACCAAATTACCACCATAACAGCTACAAACAAATGCAATTTGAGGGTCATGCTGCTCTATGCTAGAAATCTAAATCTCAAAATGCACTCGCTCGAAGCACTCCTTAAAATGGAGAACATCGACATTTGTGCTGTAACAGAGACCTGGTTCAAGGCAGCAGAAAGCACTCCTGCACTACCAGGCTATAACTCATTCTATACCTTTTGGCCCGAGAACTTGGACCGAAGCTCCAAAGGCAGTAGTGCTTCCATATTCATAAAGAATGTGCACACCTCCAGACTGGTAGCACAATATAATGCATCAGAGATACTTCAGGTGCAGCTAACACAACTAAGACAGTGATTCAGGTCGTAGCCTGCTATAGGCCCCCAACCCTATCCCAAGACTCACACTCCATGTTCCTAAGCACCCTGGAGAATATTAGGGCCCAACCTAACACTCTCATACTGGGCGACTTTAACTACCTCCTCCATTAACTGGGAAAACTACTCATATACCAATACACTTGCCCAATGTTTCCTGGAATTCATTAATTCCAATGTCCTGGACCAGCTCGTTCTTTCCCTCACTAGAGGTAGCAACATCATTGACCTGGTCATTGCTAACATGGACAACCGTTGCTCTACACCAATAGTCAACTCCTCCCTAGTTAGATCTGACCACAAACTAATCACCTTGGAAATCCACATCCCTCCCACCCCCCCGCCCCCGCAAACTTAACCACCATGAAAAACTTCTCCAAAGCTAACTTTGGGCTCCTAAAAACAGAGGTGGCTAACTTCAAGGTACCTATGCAAATGGAGAATAGTTGCATGACCTCTGAATCATATACCAAGGCACTGTACGAACACGTACACAAATGCATGGATCTCACCATATCCAATAGAACCAAGACACTCTCCAAAAAAAAAGGAAGCCAATCTGGTGGTCTCCTGCCATAAACAAACTCTACAACAGAAGGAGGAAACTGATGCGGAATAAGGTGAAGTCCCAAGACTGGAAAAACTCCCTTATCAGCCTCAACAAAAAGTAGAGATCCCTCATCATATCCTCTAAAGCTAGCTGTGAAAACAGAATTGCAGCAGATAGTAAAAACAACCACAAGACCTTCTATAGTTATGTAAAGAATCTCCACGGGAATACCCAGATTTGCTCTGAGCTTCTGCACAATGGTACCTCCTACACTGAGCCAACAGATATTGCCAATGTACCGGTCACCAGATTCAGTGCCAACTTTACCCCTCCCCCCAAAGGACCAATCACAATACCAGTAGATTGCCAGGCACCCAGTATTACTGCTGCACAGGTTAAAACAGCACTGTCCAAGGCCAAGAATAGAGCTTCGATAGGACCTGACAATATCCCTGGCTGTATTCTACATGAACTACAGATTGAACTGGCACCTCACCTGTGTGCCCTGTTCAATCACAGCTTCACCTCAGGCTTTATCCCTACCAAATGATGCACTGCTACAGTCATCCCTCTCCACAAAGGAGGAGCGACTACAGACCCTGGGAACTATTTCCCCATTAGCCTGATGAGTCTGATATGCAAAGCTATGGAACGCATCATCATGGACCTAATAAACAAGGATATAGGGAATCTCCAAACATTGGATCCCACACAGTTTGGTTTTGTGAAGGGTAGATCATACCTGCTCAACTTGGTCAACTTCTTTGAGTCAGTCACCAGAGCTATGGATGAAGGCAAGGTGGTTCATACAGCCTACCTTGATCTGGCCAAGGCCTTTGATACCATTCCCTATTCAGGAATCATAGAAAAACTCTAGGCATCAACCCCTATATCACGAGGTGGGTTGCAAACTGGCTCACAGATAGAACCCACACTGTGAAAGTAGCTGACTTCAAGTCAGACTACCGACTAGTTGCGAATGGAATCCCACAGGGTTCAGTCCTGGGTCCTCTCCTGTTTGGTATCAACTTCTGTGAAGTCCAGGTCAACACGAAGGGACTCTGGCTGACAAAGGTTGCAGATGATTGCAAGTTGGGAGCTATTATTAACTCCCCAAGTGATGTCGACATCCTACAGAATAGCCTCACTGAGACCAAAGACTGGTGTCAGAACCATGGCCTTAAGCTCAATGCCAAAAAATGTGTTGTCATCCCCTTTGGGAAAAACCTGGTTCCCATGAATTACCACATCGATGGTAGTCCACTGAACACAGAAGACGTTATAAGAGATCTGGGAACACAGGTTGACAGCAACCTCTCTTTTGATCACCACATTTCCACTGTGGTCAGAAAGTCCTTCTGTGTGGCACATCTCATTACTAAGGGTTTTGCATCCAAGCAAGAGGTCATTGTCTCCCTCTACTCTTCCCTCATTAAGCCAGTCATCGAGTACAATTCCCCATTTGGCATGTACCTGACTAGACACCTGCAACAACTGGAGAGGCCTCAAAAGTACGTCACAGAGAGGATCCTAGGCCTTAAACACTTGTCCTATCTGGACAGACTCAAAAAACTCCAACTATTCTCTGACTCATATTGCCTACTTACAGGCGATCTCTGCTTGACTTAGAAGGCGATGTCTGACCTAGCTCTGTTAAAAATGCTACATCTAAAGAAATCCCAATCCCTCCACACCACACGGTCCAGTGACCTCAACCTCATTATCACAATCAACAGAATGTACCGGAGGGACAAGTTCATAACCCACAGACTGCCCATGGTATGGAATAGACTTCCATACATGTCAAGCAGAGCACCTCGCTGACGCTCTTCAAGAGAAATCTTTATGAGTAGATGGGAAATAGAAAATTCACCCCGGGGATAACTCCAGTGGCTCTACTTGACAGAGGCACTGAGAACTAAGATCAGGTGGCACAATGCCAGGGTAATCATATGGCTTGGCTGGTAAAGGTCCCAGGGCCATTAGCCTAGTACAGACCTATGAACCAATATATATATATATATATATATATATATATATATATATATATATATATATATATATATACACATATAGATACACACACACACACGTATATATATTTATGTGTGTATATATATATATATATATATATATATATATATATATATATATATATATATATATATATATATAAAACTTATGCATATGTATTGGCTTAGGAATGGTCATGTCAGCAAACAATTTTCCATGGCCTTTCTGTTGTACTGCTGTTACTACATCCCAAAACGTAGTGATATAAAATATGCTGTATTGCTCATTACTACATCCTATACCATAATAGGTTCATAAGTAAATACTAGGCTATCATTCTGCAGATTATTACAGCCTAGCCAATATCCAGGGGGCAGAATCAAACCCTATACCTTTTATTAGTGAGCTTAAGACAACAATTATGCTAACCCTCCACTTGCCCTAATGGTAAAAATTATGCTGTATCACTATTTGTCATACAACCTAAAACAGTGCAATGCACAACATGTACAGATGTTTAGATCATAAAAGTGAAACCATTACTGCCTGTCTCACAAGTTACTGGTCCATACCTGTCAACTGTCCAGATTTTCACAGAACACACAGATTTTTTAATCATATTTTTGGTCTGCTCCCCATAAAATTTGTGGTTTTCTGTCAAATCACTGAGTATTGAAGTCACTAAATGACATACACACATGAGTTTTAGCCTCCATATACTTCAGAAAACACATGCTAACACATATTATGTTATTCTAACAACTTTCTAAGTTTGCAAGCTCAGTGTTTAAAATCTGTCCCTGTTTTGGGCCTTTGTCCCCCCATTATTTTTTGCTTTGTCCAGATTTCTTGCACCAAGAAGTTATCTTATGCATGTATGCTGTCTATTGAACTAAGTTGTATGTAGTTCACTATTTCTTCTTTTCTATTGTTAGTCATATGCTACATAAGTTGTACATCACAATTTCTGTTTGTTATTAAAGTTATTACATTGTGTCTAAGTGTATTTCCCTTATGAAAGTTCCTAGATTTTATACTTATTATAATATTTTCCACATTATGCTCAGATGTACTTCTGTTGGATTTTATTCACTCGGGTCATGGCTGAAAAGAGTCAGTAGACCATCTCACTTACCTGGTTAACCATTTGTAAATAAATACATGGTATAATTACAAGGCCATGGGGCTTTCTAACATAGTTGTAAGGCAGAGTCAATTCAGTTTTAAATTATGTAGCTTCCGGAAAATACATTTAATATTATTTTGCAATTTGTTCACTTGGGGCATGTATATACTTGTCTATGGGGCTGCAGATTTAAAAGTAGCTTTTCTTAGTTAAATATCAACAAAAATTCACATTATGCACTGTTCAGATAAGGTTAGGTTGTGGAGTTTGAATAAGTAAAGCCTATTTCAATTGTCCATTTCAGGCATTCAGGACAAAGGTCAGGAAAACAGCTTCAAAGACAATTTTTAGAAACAAAACAAAGACTATTATCTCATTTCACGCCTCATCAAGAGCCATCCAAGCTGTTTAGCAAACCATTAGCTGCCATGAATTAGCCTTGTTCTGAAGTCTGGAGTAATGTTGCTTAGCAAGCTGACATTTAAAGGTCAAGCACCAATTAGCAATACAAAAGCAAAAACTTTTGTCAACCAAATGAAGAGATGTCAACCAGTTAGCAGCAGTAATTCCTGTTGAATGCATAGGGTGTTACTAGACTGTAGCAGAAAGACACGCAGCAGAAATTAGAGTGCAAACAATTAAATGCAGAGGAAGTCCTTTTTATTAGATCTGATCCTAGTGCTAGTGTCAAAAGAATTTTACAAGTGTGTGTGTGAAGATGTAGCATAACAAAATGTATTCTCAAACTCAACCTGTTCCTTCACTGCTGATTGCAGTTTCTTCTACACAATGTCACTCAGCTGTCCACATCCCCACTTCTACTAATCCTCCTTTTTTTTGCAGATGTCTTCGTCACTTGCCTGTTTTCTAACTTTTCATGGCTAATTGGCATCAGTATAACATCCAAGTTTTACTTTAGATACTCGTAATATGATTCTGCAAACTATATTTTCTTCTGAATATATAGGACATTATCTGCTTTTGGAAGCTATTATTTATTCTTAGCACATAGACGTCTCTAATTGTATCTCATTTTCTGAAGTTTTATTCTTAGCACATAGACTTCTCTAACTATATCTCATTTCTGAAGTTTATTTAGGTATTCTTCATAAACAAGACTACAAATGCTTTGCTTAAATTACACCATTAATGATGCATACAATAATGCGATTTATTTATAATAGCAAATGAATGATGTCTTCATTTATTTCATTTTTACTTCTTTAATGTTGTATACAATGATCTGATGTTTTAATTTATTTCATTATGGAATTTGTTAACTAGGTAACTGAATAGACACAGCTGTTGCCTTTCACAGGTGACCTGAAATATCACATAGATAAGTGATCCGTTCAGGTCTGTAACTAGGGACTGAGGGAGTCCAGCCCAGCACTACAGAATGAAGCTCATGTACATCTTACTGTTTTAACTCTTTATGCTACACATTCACCCATGTTTGTTTTTCCCTTTATTGGTTATATTGTTTTCATAACTGCTGTCTCACTACTAGAATTCATTCCAATGCTGTAGGTGCATAGTTGTATACTAGGCCAACAACCACTTTAGTCTTTATAAGCCTAACCATGCAATCCAAATGTATCCCATGAGTTACTGTGCCTTAGAGGTTATTTTATGGGTTGTATGTTATTTAGGGGCATGATTTAATGGCTGTCTCTGTCCATCAGACATAGATGTACGACCAGGGGTGAATTTCTGATTTCCCATCCAATGGTTCAGGTTGCACTTGAATAGGGTTAGGGAAGGGCTCTGCTTCACATGAATGGAAAGCCTATTCCAGAGAATGGGGATTATCTGAGATGCATACTTATCCCTCCAACATGTCCTATTTAAGTCAAAAGCAATGTTTAATTCCATAGAACTTTTTGTTTTGTGGATATACTAAAAAATCCATCAGCAGGATCTAAGGATGCTTGTATGCCAGGCATAAATCACCTCTCAGCAGTCCACAGGAAAAGGATAAGGTGCCCGACTTCCCAATAGGTACTATGATGCATTTCTTGACATTGCAAAAACTCTACCACTTGAAGAGGCTATAAAATATCTAAACTCTACTTTTTTATCCATCCTTGATAAACATGCACCTAAACAGTCTATCCGAATGAAATCCAAACCAGCCCCCTGACTTTCTAAAGAAACCAGACAGAAAATTTTACTGAGGAACAAATCTTGGGCTAAGTGGAGGGCTAACAAAAATATCTCTGATCAACAAAACTTTAGGCAACTGAGAAATAGTACAAAAAAGGCAATACTTATGGATAAAAAGAACTATTACTGTAAACTACAGCAAACTCATCAGAACAATCCCCAAAAATTTTGATCCAGTATAAACAAACTCCTTTCCCCAGGACACTCTAACACACCTACCCCTCTTGAGGCTGATCCTAATACCCCCCTTCAAACTGCCAATATCTTTAATACTTTCTTCACAGAGACCATTCAATCACTAGCCAGTCAACTAATCCCAGACAACTCAAGCCTTCTCACCATCGTATCAGCTTCTCTACCAACATTTAAACTGCAACCCATCTCTACTACTCTCATCTGTAAACTCATCCAAAAACTTAAGCCTTGTACTCCTTCTGCTGACCAAATATCATCACAATACTTGCAAAAAGCAGTTAAGGTAATTGCATACCCTGTATCCATCCTCATTAACAGAACCATTAAGGAAGGAACCATTCCAGATATTTGGAAAATCTCCCATATTATTCCCCTTCATAAAGGTGGCAATTCAAATGATTACTCTAACTACAGGCCAATAGCTCTATTATCTCCTTTAGCTAAAATAATGGAAAAATGCATTCACCGAAAACTACTACATCATTTATCTCAACATAACATAATAGCAAACTGCCAACATGGCTTTAGGCCATCACACAGTACCACAATTGCCCTACTATTTTTTATAGATACCATCAATAGAAACCGCAATAACAATAACCTCTCATCTGCTCTCTTTATTGACCTCTCAAAAGCTTTTGACATGGTCAACCATGCCCTTCTCATCAACATTCTAGAATCCCTTTCCTTTGACTGTCAGACTATTAAATTGTTCAGGTTCTACCTTAGCAATAGGCAACAAACAGTTCTCTGGCAAAACAACATATCATCCCTTTAGCCAGTTAACTCGGAGTCCCTCAAGGCTCTATTCTAGGACCACTTCTCTTTTCACTATTTATCAATGACCTCCACATAGCAATCCCTCAAGCCACCAGCATACAATATGCAGATGATTTTACGCTAGTATGCTCAGCAAACTCCCCTTCAGAACTACATTCTCTAACCCAGAATGTATTTAACATAGTAGAAACATGGTTTACAAATAGATGCCTCCTTCTCAATGCTAAAAAAACTAAGCTCCTTCTCTTTACACCGACCAACAAATCCTTGCCCATAGATTTCTCAGTTTTTTCCAATAATGGCACTATTATACTTCCTGACACAACCACTAAACTGCTAGGAATAACTATTGACAATAACCTTACTTTTGATAGCCATATAAATAACACTATCAAAACTGTCAACAGAAAAATAGGCTCCTTATATAGGCTCAAACCTTTCCTAACTCCTATAGCTAGAACCACAATTGCTCACTCCCACTTAATCTCAACGCTTCTGTACGCCTCACCCATATATACTAACCTAAAGAAAAATAATCTTACCAAACTAACAAATTCCTATAATAACATCGCCAGATTTGCCACTGGCAATCCCTTTAGAACTCACCACTGTCTGAATCTAAGGCAACTAGGCTGGCTGGAACTTCAAAACCAACTGATAGTATCCCAACTCACCATTGCCCACAAGATCTTCTACCAACCCAACAGCACTCCTATACTCTCCAATCTCACCCTCCCTTACAAAAATCTGAATTCCCTGCGCTCTTCTAAGAAACTGCTTGCTTGCATATGCAAGTCTAACAACCTGGCTGGAGACTCTCTTTTTTCTAACACGGTGGAAAACACTGGAACCTTCTGCCTGATGAACTAACATTACTTTCATCCTTGCCTCTCTTTAAAAATAACCTCAAAAAACACCTCCAAACACACTGGTTATGCCCCTGCAGCAACCCTGACTAATCATTTGCTTTTTACTAATTATAGCTCCTTTTACTTCTTATTCCTCCTATTCTTACTTAAATTACTAACACTCGTAATGGATTGTTACATGCTAATTACTTAAATTACTAACACTCGTAATGGATTGTTACATGCTAATTACTTAAATTACTAACACGCGTAATGGATTGTTACATGCTAATTACTTAAATTACTAACACTCGTAATGGATTGTTACATGCTAATTACTTAAATTACTAACACCCGTAATGGATTGTTACATGCTAATTACTTAAATTACTAACACTCGTAATGGATTGTTACATGCTAATTCCTTGTAAGATAGACTAACTGATGCTCCTAAATTAATATGCTGATAAACTCTCTCTAGTATAAGTATTAAACTTATTAGAGTAAATTCCTACTCTATTTATTATTACTTGTTGTGCAGCATACTTTTTATTTCTAGGTAGTATTTCTTGTTGTACTTTTATTACAATCCTTTCTGTTAATTTTTAATTGTTAAGTTCATTAATTGCCGGAGCTTTTCTCCCCTGGCCTCTACTGAAAATGGAAATATATCCAGTTAGACTAGCCCGGTTAACAAATGTAAAATAAATAAATAAATAAATAAATAAATAAATAAATTAGCAAGAGGATCTTTAGTTTGATTCTCAGTTGGAGTGCCTTCTGTGTAGAGTCTGCATGTCCTCCCTTTGTTTGTGTGGGTTTTCTCTGGGTGCTCTGGTTTCCTCCCATGTTACAAAGATATGCATCTATAGTGTTTCCCTCTGCTGAAAATTGACATTGTTCCAATTTGGACTTTCCTGGTTAATAAATAGTAAAATATGTCTTGCCTATCATTTACCATGGGGTTTGTGGGGTTAAGTTTATGATCACATTTCCCTGATCTTGCAATTCTTCAGAGCATTTTGTTTTGCAATGTGCTTACTGCTGTGTTACTTTTTGTGCAAGGCTGTTATGCATTGTACTAGGGATTTTCTTGTTTTTCTAATGTTACACAACTAAAGAGTTAGTATATATAAGTAAGAGTGTGAGGGTACAGGAGGGCTTACTCCTATCAACAATATTGTTTTTGATGTGTGCCACAGTAGTTTAGGCCATTTGCATTCTCCATTACTTGTGGTCAGAGTGGACTGAAACTCTAGAACAATTATTTGAGCTTGTCTATCTGTTTGTCTTAATGGGCCTCCCATATCTAGATGTTTTCACTGTTTCTTATTATCAGTCTAGTTTCTCTTTTGCATTCACTCTGGAACGTTTCTGTTGTTATCATACTAATTTGCAGTTCTGTGGTAAATCACAGAACTAAAGTCACCTAAATAATGATATATATATATATATATATATATATATATATATATATATATATATATATATATAAAACTTTCAGACTTCATATCCTTTGGAAATGCATGTCAACACAAATGCTGTTGTTCTAGCAACTTTAAGTTAAAGTGTACTATTTAAAATCTATCCCTATTTTTACGGCCATTGCACCCACATCATGTCCAGATTTCTTGCACTAAGAGGTTGAGAGGTATGCATACCTCTCAACTGTCCAGACTTTTGTCTCATATTTTTGGCCAATTCCTCATAAAATTTGTGGTTTTCTGGCAAATCACTGAGGATTTAAATAACTAAATGTCATACATTTGAGTTTCAGTCTTCATTTCCTTCAGAAAATGCATGCTAAGGTAAATGCTGTTATTCTAGCAGCTTTCTAAGTCTATAAGAGCAATATTTATAATCTGTCTTTGTTTGGAGGCCTTTGCCCCCCCCCCATCATTATTTTAGGCTTTGTTCAGATTTCTTGTGCTAACAGGTTGAGAGGTATGGAGGCGTGGTATGTAATGCCCTAGTTACCGATTGTTGCATTTTAAGGGGAGATAGGGGTTCTGCACTCCTTAGTGTGCCTTCCTTTGTTTAAGATGCCTAGAAACTATGAACTTGTTGGTTTCCCAGTCATTTTCTGTTGCAATATTACCAGCGTTAACATTTTTTTTCTTTAATGTAACGTAGGCAATTCATTCTTCAAGGGCAGTAAGCACTGACTTTGTAGATGACACACTGAAATGTAAAGTTGTTTGCCAGTAACAGCCTCTTCATTAGTTACAAATCTCATAGAGAATTATTAGGATTAATTTTACTTCTGCAGAGATTGTGCTTATTGACTGATACTGGTGGGTTGCAATGATAGAAGTTTGAGGGGCCTTTTATGGTTAAAATGTTCTGAAATGGGCCGTTTTGTCATTATTGGGTCATACATTTTGTTCCTTTGGTTACTGGAAAAATGTTCAAAACTACAACTTTAAAACTCACTGTAACAAGTGTAAATGTTGTCAATGTGCAACTAGCTGTTTTTGGTGTATCAAATGGCACACTGTTGTTGAATCTGAAAGCAGTGTTAGTAGCATAATTGCCTTTGGTGCAGAAGGCTGTGGATTCTACTCCCACACCATGTAGATGGAGTGTTGATGTTGCAGCGCCCATATGATTGTTGATTATTTGGTGCATTATAAGGGATGATAGAGGTTCTATGCTCCTGAGTATGTCCTTTGTATGAGATGCCATGTCACTATGAACTTTAGTCATTTCCTATTGCAATATTACCAACTTAACATTTTTTAATGTAATATAGGCAATGAATTCTTCAAGGGCAGCAGGCACTGAATTTGTAGATAAAACATTGATATGTGAATTTGTTTTGACAGTAGCAACCTCTTCATTAGTTACGGATTTCTTTAATGTGGAATTCAGATGATTTTACTTCTGAAGAGATTGTGCATATTGAGTAATATTGGTAGATTGTAATGACGGAAGTCTTGAATGGCCTTTTATGTTTGAAATTTTCTGAAATGGGTAGGTATTGGTTCATAAATTTTGTTTCATTGCTTATTAAAAGAATATTTAAAACTATAAATTTAAACTGGTACTGTATTACACAAGGAATATAATTCAATAAAATCAGGAAGGTGAATCAAAGAGCAAATACATGTATGCATGGTCCTAAATAATGTGTGCAAGGAGTTTGTTTTGAAAACAGCCCAAAGGTAAACTTAATTCTCCACTGCCAGATGTATTTTCTATAAATGTGGGTTTTCATGCCGTTTCAGTTAATGACTTTTGCCATTTCAATAAATGTTGAGTTTCAAGGGCATAGAAGTTTACTGCTCATTCTAAGTCTATTTTCATTGTTGGACTGTATTGTTTGTCTGTCTGTGTTTGTGCTGTTTTATTTCAATATCTGTAATCACTGCAGAAGCAAATAAAAGAACAGTATGTATGGTAACTGATGAGAAATAACCAAGTAATGGAATACTGGAATGGCTGAGGAGGGGGCTGCTGCTGGGGGGGGGGTGTAGGAGCTTGTTGCAGGAGGGACTGCTCGGAGGGGAGGGTCTATTACCCTGCCTAGGGCCCTATTTGACCATAATCCGGCTCTGGTATTTAAAGTACAAAATACATACGCAAAGGTAATTGCAGTTTAACTACATTAAATGTTTTTCTTCCTATGCATTTAAATAATTTAAGGAAATGACTGGAGTGGCTTTCTTGGGGAGTGACCCTGTGGGTGTGGCTGAAATAGGGGTGTTTCATGAGTATGATGTTGGGTGGGGCTTAAGGGGGCGCAGGACCACTACTTCGCCTAGGGTGCCATTTCAGCTAAGGCCGGCTCTGCTACCAGGTTCAGTAGGCATGACCTGCCTTTGACAAAACCAAACTGGGATGCATCAGTGTCTCAATGTTATCTATGTCATTGTTAATTGTTTCCATGATAATTTGTTCCATTGTTTTGCATATGAGACTTGTCAGACTAATGAGTCTATAGTTCCCAAGATCAATTGGTGGCCCGCCCTTGTGCAGAGAGATGACCAATGTAGTCCTCCGTTTGCATGGCACAAAGCATGTTCTGGGGCAGTGGCTGAATTGTGACTCCAGTGTCCCTGATAGGACATATTTCATGTGATTTAGGAGGCATTCTAGGATATTATCAGGGACCACTGAAGCTGTATTCTTGGTCTTAGAGAGTGCATCTAAGACCTCCTACCTACTGATAGTGGGAAGGGTTATAGTTAGGTGGTATTTCTTAGCTGGTGGCTAGGGGTAGGGGGTAAAGCTGGAGAAATATTTGGCAACCAGATTTGCTGTTATCTCCTGTTTCTGTAGAAGTGGCTCCATTTACCAACAGTTTGGCACACAATTGTGTACTGCCTTTAAGGTTTTAGACACAGATAAAGACCTTATGGTTGTCCTTGGCCTGAGACACTATCTTTACCTCAAAACTTCCTTTGCTGAACTTAATTAGACCTGTAAGTTATCTATTCAGTGTGATGAGTGAGTGTTTTTTTTTCTTTTCTTTATTGGTATTGCACCTCCAAATTTTAGCTATGGCTTTTTTTTCTTTTGTTGTACAACCTGTCTAATTTTGGATTTCACCTGGTTCATTTGATTTTTGAATTATTTTTGGGCTTACGTCTGGTAGGCACAGTAGCCTCTATGCATTCACTGACAAGCTTGCACAGTTTCTGTGAATAATTCTGCTGTGTTATCTGGGTTTGGAGGGGCTTGAAATCTTTACAGGTTATCACTTAATAAAAGGTAGTTTACCTTGGAGTAATTTCTAAAGTGTTACATGGTTGGGGGTAACAGAACTGACTCTTATTTTGAAGCAGACCGATTTATGGTTTGACCTTACCAGAGAGGACACGGCACAGGTGGGTGGGTGGGGGGGGGTTAGTACAGTATTCTCTTATATTTGTGAAGTACCAGGTCTAGTATGTTAGCACCTTTAGTAGGTGTATGCATTAACTGGCCCAGGGTGTTTGTGTTTACAAAGTCTAGGAATCTCTATGCCTGTAAATCTGGGGTTGTGTAAGATTCTCAGTTTATACAGGCATAATTAAAGTTCCGCACAAGTATGGTATTTGTTTGATTAGTGAGTACCTCCAGCAGGTCCAAGTATTTGCTTTTGGTTTCATGGGACATAGAAGGTAACCTATAGCTTGCTAGAGTACAGTATGGGACTTTGTCTATGGTACCAAAGAAGAAACAGTTCATGGATTCCAAAACCAGTAACCAAACACAGTAAAAAAGGAATCCAATAAGAACAGCATGGCTACCAATCTAGTACAAGCACGAACTCCAGTGTGAGAAAACACACTTTATTAAATGCAAAATTAAAAACAAACATTTAATAAGCTGCGTTTTCTCACAATGCAGTTTGTGGTTGTACTGGATTGGTAACCATGCTGTTTTTGCTGGATTCTTTTTTGCTGTGTTTGGTTACTTTATCTATGGCAATCTGGACATGGAGGAACTTCGGTGCATCATCCTGTTTAACTAACCCACAGGTATGCTTGTTACTGATGTAGGGAGAAATACCTCCACCTTTAGTCCCTGTCTTTGCAGTTGCTGGTCTAGCTGTGTGGAAGACTCTGAAGCCTTGCATTACTGGGGTACTCTCTGTGGCTTTAAACCATGTCTCTGTAACTGTACAAATGTATTCATTCTTCAAGGGGAGGAGAGCTTGGAGGGAGTGGAGCTTCTTGTCTAGAATCCTTGCATTGAGCAGTAACACCTTTATATTTCCGTGGGTAGATTTTGTTATGTTGGAAGGCTTGTTAATTTGGTATTGCATAAAAAGACCCCCTGGATGAGGACAATGTTTTATCCAATATTCAAAAGCTTAGGGGGACAGATGCAGATCATCCTTGGCAGAGCAACATGGTTTGTTAACCATGTCTTCCCACACTGACAAAAATTGTATCCTCCTTGAAAGACACCAAAAAGAAGCCAATTATTAAAGTTAATCATCCTCCTTTCATATTGTGTATCATCCTTGGTGAAGGTAAAATGCTGCTCAATGCTAGGCACATACCAGCCTGTGATACATAGTCTGAGAGCTTCTTAATGTCTCTCTTCATGTAGTCTAGGTACATATGTCTCAGGTTATTTACACCTACGTTGACTATGACTGTAGCGTGCAGGTACCTCTGGTGTAAAGACTCGAGTGCATGCATAACTTGGGGGATCCTGGTCCCTGATAGGCAACTGACCATTATTTTCTCCTTGTTCAGCCTGATAAGTGGGGTATCAATATGCCATACAACGGAGTCCCCTGTGACTAGAGCCCTAGGTAAGTGGGTAGTGAATTGGTAGTGTACTGGCTGACAGTGCCAGTGGCATTTCCTTCAGCTGTGCTGTGGAACTTCCCGTATGGTTTAGTCTGTAGAACTTTTCACATTTCTGAACTGACAGTGTCTGTGTTGTTGTTACTGTTTATTTATGCAGAACTATTCTCTTTGAGCCTGCCCTGAAAACATGCTTTGGTTCAGTAGGACTTCACCTTCATTGGAATGAATGTGTCTGTATGTCTCCCTAACTTTCTGTATATCCAAGGTGTCACCTAATTTCATCTGGTAATTTAACCCATGACCTTACCACTATGTCTATAATCCATCATAACACATTTACTATTTATTTATTTATTTATTTAATATTTATGTAATGGGAAAGTCCGACTGGACACAGGTCCTTTTTCAGCGGAGGCCCGGGGAGAAAATCTCCATGAGTAACAGTAAATTTTAATGTACACATTAAAATAATCAGTGAAGTATAATGTAAACAAAGTGTAGTATACATAAGAAAATAGAAATTTGTTACATCTTGACAACAAAACCTAGGTGTTGAATATAGTTAGAGTATGACTTATGTCAAGATATAAGGTTAATGCAGGTTAGTAGGAATAAAGGATTAAACACCGGGGAAGAAGTTGGATATAATTGGGGTATACTGTGATGTATCAGAGCATTCATGAGGGAACAGGAACATAGACACTTATTTTTTAGATAAGCTTTAAGTGATGGCTAAAAGTGGTTAGTGGATGAGACTGAGAGAACAGAGTTAGGAAGGAAGTTTCTTACATGAGATATATTGCTGGAAAATCAAGATCTTTCTGCAGTGTTGTTGGCCTTGGGAGACAGTAAGTAAGTTTTTATTGTTAGAGCGAAGTGGTCTGCCGGAACTGTAAGGAAGGATGAGATTTTGTGCAGGGGTTCTGGTTGGTTGTGTTACAATTTTGTGAGTTAGAGAGTTGGTTGTAAAGAATAATGTTGGGAAGCTCAACCCAGTCTAGTATCCTTAAAGATGTACAATGATGTGTTTTATATGGGAAGTCAGATGCAAACTTAGCAGTTTTATTATAACATGCTTCTAGCTTAGATAAGTCAGTTTTACTAAGATTAGTTAAAATTGGAGAGGCATATAGTAGAGGGGTGAGCAGATGGGCTTCTGCTAATGTAATTTTGGCCATTTTGGTCAGGAACCTTTTGTGCCTATATAGACTTCCAAGTTTCTTATGGACTTTTTTATTGTTAGGGAGACATGTAAGTTAAGTTTTAGGTTATTGTCTATTTCCACTCGAAGAAGCTTTGTATGGGTTGTTGGGAGATGATTGTCTTTGGCTATTATGTTAAATGGTGGGCATGAGTTAGATGTCTTGTTAGGTTGGAAGAGTAATAATTTAGTTTTGTTTGGGTTCAGGATTAGATAAGCATTGGCTAATCATGTAGTGAAAGATTCCTGTGTTTGAGAATGAAGAGGTGATAGAGAAGTGGCAGCACAGATAAGTGTTGAATCATCTGCATACTGTATTATAGAACCATGTGGAGTAGCTGTGTGTAGATTATTAGTGAAGAGGGAGAAAAGGAGAGGGCCTAAGATAGATCCTTGGGGGACACCAATGGTTAAAGGAAGGCATGGAGATAGGTCGCCTTGCCATAGAACAGATTGTTGACAGCTAGATAAATAGTCATTAAACCAAGCTGTGGCAGATGGTGAGAAGGACAGTCAGTTAGTACATCTATTAGTTTGGAATGGGAGGGAGACCATATCAAAAGCTTTTGATAGGTCTAGAAATATGGTATAAACAAAGTTGTTGTTATTCCTGTGATGGTTTATGGTATTAGTGAAGGATAAGAGAGCTGTAGTGATACTATGCAATGGGCAAAACCCATGCTTAGCATTTGAGAGAAGGTTATTTGTTAGTAAGAATTTCATGACCTGGAGATGAATACACCTTTCGAGTAGCTTAGAAAGAGGTGAAAGAATAGCAACTTGCCGATAGTTTGTCAGTTCTGTGGAAGGTCCCCCTTTATGAAGTGGGATTACATGGGAAATTTTCCACAGTTGAGGGACCTTGTTTTCGAGACTGGATCTGTTTATAAGGATTGATACTGGGAGGGCTATAGCTTCAGATGCAATTTTGAGGTATTCACTGGGTAAGCTATCTACGGCAAGTGTAGTAGGTTTTAGTTTCTGGAGTCGTTTTTTTATAGTGGCTGTACGAACTAGGGAGAAAGAGAATGTGGCATTGTAGGGGTTTGCTGCTTGGAAAGGGCAATTAGTGATTCAGTAAAATGTTTGTTAAAAATGGTAGCTATGCTATCGGAATTGTTGTGGATGTTTGGGGTTAGTGTAGTAGATTTTCTTGGGTGAAGGATTGAGTTTATTGCCGACCAGAGTTTTTGAGGGTTTTTTTTTATATATGTTTTGAATGTTATAATAGAAATGTATTTTATCCTGTTTTATTTGGGGTTTTTTTTGCCTTATTTCTAAGTTCCTGATAACTGTTATTTAGAAAGTACTGTGTTAGTCTTACGCCATAGTTCCCAGGCTTTATCTCTAGTTTTCAGAAGGGCCCTAGTGTCTCAGCTTAACCAGGGGGCATAGTTTGATTTTACTCTGATGGTTCTAACAGGGGCATGTGCATTTAATATATCTAAAAAGGATTTATTAAAGTGGTTCACTACATCATATAGGTCAAGGTATTTGACTGGAGTCCAATTGCATCTTTGTAGGTCAGCTAGGAAGTTGTCAAGATTAAAGTTATGTTTTTTTCTGAGTTGTTTAAACATAGTAGGTTTTGGTGGGAATATGTATTGTCGTATAAGAAACATGGGCAGGTGGTCCAGAGCAAGCCCCGGCAGGAGGGAGTAAAACAATCAGAAGCCAGGAAATGTAAGTAAGACAATACACTATGTTAGAGCTTTTAATCTTACAGAAAACAAATGTTGCTATCAAGCTCTTTAAAGATGAGTTGAGCTAAGGGAATTGATACTGAACTAAAGTTTGTTTTGGAATAGTTTTAATCTTAGACTCTGAAGCTCACCTGTTTACATACAGAGGGAATAAGGATCTTATACAATTAAAGATGCAAAAACCAAATGGCTGCAGGTACACTGAGGTGCCCAAAACACACAACAACAGCAAAAGTAAATTAAGGCACCAAAGTTACACACTGGAAATCAGTGACTGTACTTTATTGCAGAAGACAAACTGTTTGTCTTCTGCAATAAAGTACAGTGACTGATTTCCAGTGTGTAACTTTGGTGCCTTAATTTACTTTTGCTGATCTTATACAATTAGTAAAGTATGTTGCTACCTAGTGGCTGACTTGAGTAAAGCTCTCCAAGTTGGAAGCAGAATGGAGCTCAATGCAGCTGTGCTCACCTCACAATGATAATCACAAAGCAAGAGAAAATTGTTAAAAACAATTCAATGACATTCACCTAATGATTAATTGTAAAGGAAGGCTTGTGTATAAAAGATGAGATTTCCCAGGACCAATTTGAGCTTTTGCTGAAACTTTGCTTCAGAACCGAAGGTGGGGGTGGGGGGTGGGGGGATCCCGAGGCTTCTGGATGGCTTGAGCAAACTGCAAAGAGAAAAAATAGAGAGAGTGTGAGCAGAAAGTGAATACTACACTTCTAGGAGAAATGGAGACAAACTGGGAGAGAGCAAAGGATATTAGTCAGAGAGTGATGGAAGGATTATCAGAAGACAGAGAGTGGGTACAAGAGATGGTGCAGTAAGTAGGTACATAGATAAATGTCCAGGGAAGAGTAAAGAATCACAAAGAATAGGAAATAGTGTCTAGGCAGATCATAATAGACAATTTTAACAACGTACTAAGTCTAATTGGTTAAAGTAGCACCATAGTTAGGTAAGATACACTGGAACGGCCCTAGGTCAACTGGTGCCCTAGGCAAAAGGGCTCCACTGTGCCCCCCACCACACTACCTAGTACCCCATACTGGTCTACCTACACCAAATAAATACTGGAAAAGCGCCCCTGCTAGACCGGCGCCCTAGGCAACCGCCTAGTTGGCCTATGCCTAAGGCCGGCTACTGGTTAGAACGTGTACTGTGTCTCTGCTTTTCAAATACCAAATAAACAACTGTATGTTTCTGCTTACAAATACCAAGTATATTTCTGCTCACAAAACCAGTTAGCACTGTAGTTAGGTGAGATGCAGGTTAGAGTTTGCTACAAACAGTTTCTGCTTTTCAGATACCAAATTAAGAAAACTGTATGTTTCTCCTTACTAATAGCAGGTATGTCTCTGCTAACTAATACCAATTGAAAGTGTAGTTAGGTAAGAAACACTGTTTCTGCTTTTCAAATACCCGATACCAAATAAACAAACTGTATGTTTCTCCTTACTGATAGCAGGTATGTTTCTGCTAACTAATAACAATTAGAACTGTAGTTAGGTAAGATACTGGCTAGAATATGTAACAAATGGAGCATTTCTCCCCGGGCCTCCGCTGAAAACAGGCTCTGTGGAACCTAGTCGGACTTTCCCGGTCAACAAATGATAAAAAAAAAAAAAAAAAAAAAATGCTGTGTTTCTGCTGTTTGTGTACAAAATAAACAGTAACTGTACATTTCTGCATACTAATACTAAATGCAGAATACTGTGGAGCAGATATCAATAAAGGAACCGTCTATGAAGCCACTCTAGATTCCTAGGTAAGTTTAGATATGTAAATACACGTATATACACTGGAGTAATCACCAAGCTCTACATATAAAATGAGCAGTAAAATTTACTATTCTTCTTTTTGGTAACCAAAAGCGAAGAAACAAACACATAAATTTGCAATGGTGCTTTATATAATGGTTCCGTTTTAACTTGTTTAATTTGATTGACAGGAAAGCTGTTGGCAGTGGTGGAGTTGGGGGATATATCCTTTCCATGGGATGATCTTGTAGTTGGTGTATTTTTATATATATATATATATATATATATATATATATATATATATATGTGTGTGTGTGTGTGTGTGTGTGTGTGTGTGTGTGTGTGTGTGTGTACACACACATATATATATATATATATATATATATATATATATATATATATATATATATATATAGATATATAAGTGGTGGTGTGGGGGCATAGACCCCCTGCAAAAATATTGTTGATTTGCTGTTTCTGTTACTTTTTTTTTATATATAAACCTTTATTAAATTATAAATTAATACATAGGTGCACACACAAATACTTATACATTATATATGTTTTCTTTCTTTGTAACAGCTGTCATTCAATCCAATATTACATAAATTACTCAATGCCTGCCTTCATTCAAACCTTACTCCTTCTCCTGAACATTGTTCAGAATGTATTGCTTCCATAAATTCCATTTAGTTCTACATCATTTGATCTTACCTTTTCTAAAGATCCATCTTCCAGTTCTTTTATCTTTTTCACAATATTCAGTGCTTCAAATACTGTTGGTTTAGATTTAGATTTTCTAGTAATTATTTTTTAACAGCCTACAGAATTAAAACTAATACATGCTAACTACGAGTAGGCAATTTAGAACACATAACCCTGCTCAAACAGATCATTTCTTTAGTTACAGTCATTTATTCCCCCAGCATGTCTGACAGACTACTCTGTAGGGATTTTTTTTTTAATTTACCAACTCAATGCGCTCTCAAAAAACAGGTTTCTAGTTACCTCTTTCTTCCCCATCTACCTGAGGAGAAATTTAATTCTGCTTGGAGTATACCAATTCATATGCAAACACTTCCAAGCAAGATTCCTAAATCTTGTGGACTTTGCTGCATATTTGGAAGCCATTCATATATTGTCCCACTGTTTCTTTCTAAACTGCTTTTTTCAGTCTCTCTTCCTAATATTTTTTAACTTCCTCTGATTGATTCTTATAGTTACTATGCAATTTATCATATACCTTACTCATTATCCCGTTTCAACAGCAGCCTCTCTTCTAGATTCAAATAATTACTCTGTCAGAGCAGGTGTTACATTTAGAACTCCTCTATCCACTTCTCTTTTCCTATACCCTGATATTAGTCTCTGTAAGGGAAGGCAGTCTCTAGCCTGCAGTCCAAACTTCAACTTAGTCAAATCCCACTTGTTACCCTTCTCTCTCTAATTATTTGCACCCAATACGGTTCCTTTGTCAGTCTTCTCCAGTAAATTGCAGCCCCCTCTTGCTTATTTTCTGTACCCTGACTTTCAGCGATCCCTATTGGCAAAATCTCCTTCTTCCATTCCTCTACTGACTTAGTTTTTAGAATGCTTTCTGCAACTTTATGAATATAATATTCTGTATGGTTGTTATTCCCCTTAAGGATCTTCATCCAAAATCTCACTCTTTCCTTATTTATTGACCCCCACCCTTTTGAATTATAACCTTCTGCTTGTGTTATGCATATAAGCCTTAAACACGTGGCTGCAAAATATCCCTTCAAATGAGGTAATCCTAAACCACTTTGTTCTGTTGGGAGGATCAACTTATCCCACTTAACACTTGCCCCCACAGATAAATTATTTCAGCTCTTTATTAATTACTGTCCACAGCTTCTATTCTCATTGATAAAAATATGCCTGATCTGTATGTAAAATTAAGAGACTAAAAACATTTTCATTGCTTGTAATCTATTTCCACATATCTATAGCTGCCATAACAGAAGACTTTTTAATCGATACTCCTAAATATTTCATTTTATCGTGTGCCCATAAATATGGGTATTGCTGAAACCATTAGTGTTTGGGTACATAATTTACGCCATAGCTTTTGTTTTACCTTCACTAATTTCATATCTCGAAAAGACTTGAAACTATCTCAAACTGTTCTATATCACCAAGTTGTCATTTTCTGGATTTATGAAGTACAATGTGTGTGTGTGTGTCTCTCTATATATATATATATCTACATACATCCATACTACCACATTGTTCATAGAGTCCCTTGATGCACACCTTTCTTAGTAAATATGTGTGTGTGTGTGTGTGTGTGTGTGTGTGTGTGTCTCTATATATGTATCTACATGCACGCACACACACACACACACACACACACACACACACACACACACACACATATTTATATTAATTGTAGAACCCACACTGCCCTATAGTAGTAGTATTATGCAGTATGTTTTTTACAAGATATAATGAATGAAAAAAAGTGGACCGAAGAGTCTAAGCTGGGTTTACATAGCAGGGTGGAGCTGCCATCCCCCTGTACCTCCCTCTCTGCTGTAACCAGGAAAACAGTGGCATAGTTATACTTACAGCTAGTTTGCTTGCTGTAGGCATATATCTGCAAATATTATAATATATATATATATATATATATATATATATATATATATATATATATATATATACACACACACACACACACACACATATATATATTTTTTAATAAAAAAGTATGTGAGACTGTTCTGTACATGTGACAGACAGAGAGAGAACCATAGTGTACCACCAGTGGGGGATTGCCACAGACATGCCAACAGAGTTAACATTTTTTCAAAGGATAAATTATCACTGGTGTCCTATAAGACTTTGGCTCTAGTAATTGCTATAGAATTTCCTCCTTGTCTTTACTTACTCTGCATAAGAGATTGTCTTTTAACTCAAAATAGGGATGAAAAGTTGTGGGAACATCCTGTTCTGTATTCTCCTCAGTAACATTGATTATATTCTCTTTTGCTCTAATTAAAGGATCATCTTCCCATCATTTTTAAATGTTTATATGCTTACCTTTTCATCCAGTAATTTAGGGTTAATTTCTTCACTAGCTTTGCATGAGGTGGGAGGTATAGCATCCACTGTATAAACATTGGCATTGCAGCTTTCTTTATATCTTCCCCTTCAAAGGGTATTATAGACAAAAAAAAATATTCTTCTGCTTTAACATTTACAGGGTCTGAACATGCCTCTTAAACATTTCTTTTATCATTAGCTTTCTGTTCCCAGTGGACGGATATTGGTTTAGAACGCTGCATTTTCATTCCGTTGTCATTTATAAACTTATTACAATTTCTTTCCTCTAATGGCCGTCTTCTTACGGATTATACTTCTTCTGTTTTGTCTTCTGTATTTCTATGCTAACACTTCTTATATGTCTCTGTGCAGATTTTTGTCTTGTACTGATTTTTACTTCAGTTTTCTTTGTGAGTTTATCTTCAGTTCCTATAATGACACCTCTTACATTGTATGTTTCTGTCGCTCTATTACTGGATTAAGTTTCTGTAAGCAATTGCATCCTTTTTTCTGTCTAATAAAAAATCAGATTGTAGCCCTTATTTAGGTTCTGTGCTAACTCCCTTCTCCTTGTTTTGATTATGGATCTCTATACTCCAGTGGGCATATCAAGCTCTTGTTTTACCTTATTCCCATTAGTTGTATCAGCCTGTCACACTGTGTCCCATATTTTCCACAGTGCCTTAAAATGAAGAAAGTCGTTTCCCAGTATGATATCATGATTTGTCTAAACATGGGCTAAACTATTGGCTAGGCTTATAAGGACCTCAAGGCCAATAGCCTAGTAACCTCCTATGATCCTATAAAGGGAACATTTGTGTACCTGAGATAGAATTTGTGTACATGAGACAGGAACGCACAACAGCATACTGCCAGTGCAGGATGCAGTCCACCTTTGATTGTCTATAGCAACAAAATCAGCGGCAAGTATTAACAGAAAAAGTATTTATAGTCTCTGAATCCTTGCAGCTAGTTCAATAGGTTCATAGGTGAATATTAGGCTAATTGCCCTGAAAGGCCATCTTAAGCCTAGCCAGTAAATCAAGGTCAGAATCAAACCATCTACTTTGTGTCTATAAGGAAATGACCTTAACCATTATGCAAAATCCTCCTTGAACTGTTATAGCCATACATCTGCAGATGTATTTTTCATAATATAATAATTTCATTAGTTATTCTGCTTCATTTTATGTATTATATGCATTACTGTTTGAACTCTTGCTTCATTCCTTGTGTACATTTACATAACTGTCAATCAGCTGTGCAGTAACATGATGCCATAGGTTTGCAGGTGACAGTTAATGGTAGGCATTCCCCCACTGTATGATTTTTGGTGTGGGGTGTTACAAGTAGCAATCATCCCATCATCAAAAAATAGGAAGTTTGTCTTTTTCCCATTACATATGAATAAATAAAAAGGAATAATGTAGTTTGGCTTTGTGTTTCTGCAACTTCCCTAACAGCACCATTGAAGGCGCTCTTTAGTAGCTTAAATCAAACAATTAAAATGAACTTGGGAGATTTAAACATTGAACTGAAATTCTCCTTGGGCACATTTTCATCTCCTATCTTATAGCTGTTTGGATTGGCACAGCTAATTATGTTACCTATGAGAAGAGACAAAGACCTCTGGCAAAGAAAGTGTGTTCGCCTGTATTCTGATACCAACACCTGAGAATATTACAGCTGCTGGCATTATTATGGAAAATGTCAGCGACATCTGGCCAAGAGGCAGAAAATGCATCATCATTTTCCAGAAATCTCTGGATGACTTTGCTTCCAATACATTCAATTTCCAAACTTTCCAAGTTGATTTTAGAAAACATTTCTTGCTTACTAGTTGATTTATTGACAATTCCATTTTTAAAGGTAGTCACCCCATATGTGTCCTGCCCATCACTGTTCTGATAAACGACTAACAGTTTTGAAAAAAAATGTTACCAAGCTCTAGTGATAATAACCATGTTCTATAATGCTGGTCTTTCAGTTACAGCCAATAATTGTTGGCTGGTACCACGTTGGTACCTTATTTATAAAATATTGGAAATATATGTGCAGACCACATTTATCATGTCACAAGTCATAAATTGCTTCAAACTGAGTTCTTCTTACAGTGACTGTGTTAGCATTTTGTTAATTGACTTGCCAAAAGCATTTGATACTGTCACCCTCAACTCCTTTTAAATAGACCCTTGACCATTAGACTGTTCATAGAGGCTACCTAATGTTTTAGCAGCTGCTCTGAAGGCAAATGTCAGGCTGAAAGAAGAGAGAATGCCATCTCTATAATCTGCAAGTCACTATTTGTGGTCCATGGGCCTCTGTGGTTGACCCACTTCTATTTTCCGTCATTATGAATGGCATATGGAAACACTGTGGTGCTGCCAGGTTAGCCTAGTATTCTGTCGACCTGCTGCTGCTCCCTTCAGGCTCTGCTGTATCAGCAGTGCACACTGTGCTTCAGAATGGATTCAAATATGGCTGCCCAACCCTGGTTAATACATACATTTCCTTAAAAAAAGTGATGCCTTTTAGCAAATCGGCAAAACTCTTCTCCATCTTTTTTTTATGCTGACTTGCTTATTATCTCCATGGGTCACACACTTAGTGCTGTTGTTAAATATGCAAAGTTTCTTGGGATCACCTTGGACAATGGCTCAAGTCTCTGGTCATTTGCTTAAGACTAACTTCAATATTAAGTCACTCATCACTTAAAGAAGAGTTCCTGGAATTTTATATAGGACTAAGGCCTTTATGACAACTAGCCTAGAACAACTACAATTGTGTTTTCCTGCTGCCCTGCCTTCTATAAGCATCACACATACTAACTAACCTTCTCCCTACAATTGCCGCACATAACTTCATACTTGGCTGTTGATCTGTGAGGATCTTTAGAAGACTAACCGTAATTGCCATGAAGCTTTTAGCCCTTATATCTTAAGTACAAATAACCCAGAGATGAGCAGAGCATTTATATGTTGCTCCTTTCCATAAGGGACAGGGGTGTTAAACCAGGGGTGAATTACATCTGAACAGTGTAAAAGAAATCTTTTGCTTTATGTAGGCAGAAAGATGTTTCTGACAAAGTGTTGTTTCCTGTGATACATACTTGTCCCTCTAAAATGTTCTAGTTATGTTGCAAAAGAGACTGAGAACTCTTGAGCTGGTGTTTATTCCCCCTCTGGACTTGTGAATGTGCAGTAGGTCTGAGAGCATAGGGCATGTTGAGGCACTATACACAAGGCAGCGATAGCTCATCAGTAGAGGGACATGTCTTTGAGATAGTCTGCATAGATTTTTATGATTTAGGTCCCTTCTTTCCTTAGTAAGAAAGTGTTGTGGGCATTCAGACTGTGTCAAATGTTTACAGAGGTACATACTGAAGAGGCATTATACTCAATGGGCCTGTTGAGTGTGGAAGACAGTGGAATGATCACATCCCTGGACCTGGACACCATACCCTTAGTAATATGCTGTTCAATGAAAAGGACTTTCTTAGTGGATACGTGGTAATCAAAGAACTGTTCATTGTCTACATAGGTTCAAAAGTTCCAAACTACTGAATCAGTTTTAGGGGTGTGATGTCAATGTGACAGTTACAAGGGACTTCTTGCTTGCTGATGGATACTATTATACACTTCTTGGCATTTAGTTTTAGTCCATGATTTTGACATCAGCTATTGGTTTGGAAAAGACCCTCTTTGAAGATATTGCTGTCCTCTAGGGAGTTTATGATGACACCAATTTAACAGTCATCTGAAAACTTGGCCAACCATAAACCCTTAGCAATAGCTTTGACCTCTGAGAAGTAAATTCCAAACAAGTGTGGCTTAAGGACTGAATCTTGGGGTGCACTGTTAATGACGGGTCTTTTGGAGCAGGTAGAGCATCCCACCCTAATTTCCTTGGTTCTGTTTGTGAGCCAGTTTGCTATCCAATGAGTTATATAGAGATTAGCATTTAAATGGAATTGTTTATCTACAATACCCGAGTATGGAATGGTGTTGAACACCTTTGTGAGGTTTAGATATGCTGTCTGTACTGCCTTGCCCACAACCGTTGTTTTGGTAAATTTCTGAAAGAAGTCAACTAGGTTAAGGAGGTAGGATCTGTCCTTGACAAAATTAAAGTGTCTTTGGTCGAGAGTCTGTAGGTTATTTATGTCCATTTTATTAATTCAATAACGATCCTTGGTGGTCAGACTTATGGGTCTGTACTTTTCTGGCTGCACTGATGCCCTGCCTTTGTGCAAAGGGATAATAGCTACTGTCCTTTATTCATCTGGCACAAAGTCTGATTGGAGGTTGACATTTTAATAGTTTCTGTAGGAGATCTGACAGGACCTGTTTAAGTCTTGCCAATAAACAACCTGGTATGTTATCTGGCCACTCAGAAGCAGTGTTCTTGGCCTTGGATAGTATGTTGAGGACTTGTTCATGGGAGATTTGTGAGGGAGGTATAGATCTGGGTATGAGATCTGGGAATGGTGGTGGGGGGTGAAGTTAGAGCTAAATTTATCCACTAGTAGACTAGCTATGTCCACTGGGTCTGGGTATGTGATATCTTTTAGTGCTGAATATTGCTTCTAAGTTTCCTAACATAGTTAAAGAAAGCTTTGTGTTTGTCCTTTGCCTAGGTGGCTATTTTAACTAATATCTGGTTTTAGTTGATTTTATTAGGATCTGGAGTTCCCTGTTAAGTTTACGAAGAGCTTATTTGTATATTGGGTGTTTGATTTATTTTTTGCATTCAGTGATTTTTCCCTTTTATTATAGAGTCTGTTATATTTGGGTTCCACCATAGAGGTTTATTTTTGTATTTGGCGTTATATTTGCTTCATAGCAGGATGGATGCATTTATGCAGTTATTCACATGTGCATAGAATTTGGCAGTAAAGGACTCTACATAAGCAGTAGGCTCAAGGGTCCTTGAGTTGTAACGAATGTTGAACTTAGCCAGGCCATCACTCAGTTTCTATATATTAACCTTGGCATCATTTCTGAATTCTTCCAGATTTAGTGTTAAGGTGAAAGTGACTGATTTGTGATCTGATTTGACCAGGGATGTAGTTACAAAAGGTAGGGAGCAAAGGTCTTCCATACTGGCTCCTAGTTAGGGTACAGACTAACTGGACCAGATATTTTGTATTGATGAAGTCCAGGAAACTCTGGGAGTAAATGTTAGAGGGTGTAAAATCTCCCAGTTGATGGAGGAGTAGCTGAAGTTGCCTAGTGGAATGGTGTTTGAAAAAAGCAGAGGGGAGGAAATAAAACCCCAAAATGTTCCTTATCTGAGTGTAGCGGCTGAAGAGATCCAGAGTAAGAGCAGTCTTCCAGGAGATCCTCCTCTTACTGCGGCACTAGAAATCTAAAAAGGTTCTGTCTGTGGGTGAAAGGCAGTCCCTACTGCCAGGTGATTAGTCCATCACATCCACAGGCATGCAGTAGGATAGACTCTAAGCTTTGGTAGACTGCCATAGGAAGGATAGCAGGGCACTACTACCCATATGCCAGTAAGGCAGTGTGTTTGTTTAACATAATGAGAGATTTAGGAAGTTTCAGGCTTTGTCAAGCGAGATGGGAGAAAGGGGAGAGGGTACCCCACATCAAAGTTCACAAAGAAAAAAGCATAGAGAGAGATGGTCAGTAAAGTTTTTCCCTTGTTTAGGATAAATATGGAAGAAAGGAAAAAGTCAATTTGAAATAATTTCTAGTGAATAAGAGAGCAGACAGTGAAGGTTAGTATGGAAAGCTCAGAACTGCACTTAGAACTTCAGAATGAAGGGAATTATAAAATGTCATTAATCATTAAATACCTCAAGAAGGAAACTAATTACACAATTACACAAATATTTACACAAATAGGAATCTGGTATAATTATGAAGGTCATTATTGCTATGTAACTATGGTGAGGAGTGTGTCATGATATTATCACTTATTTGAAATGTTTGCCTATCAGGCCAAAAGGTTATTAATGACAGAAACGGCGAGATGGGTGTATTGGTGGAATTAGGCAATTTTCATGAAACTATTGATTAATAGAAGTGACTTGCAGTTTCACATCCATGGAAAGAAACTGACTGAAAGAAGAAAGGGTAATTATAAAATGGTTGCTTTACTCTTGTTGAAGTATGAAGAGAGATGAGTGTAAAGCAACACACAGTAGTGACTGTATAACACACTCAAGGATTATTACTAAAGGCATGGAGTTAAATTGATGCTTCTTTTCCTATGTAAAGTGAACAAAGTAGTACTGAGGCTACAACAACGACATTTTCTGTTTTTCCCTATTCTTTTTTCATTTGATGATAGTTAATCAATAGTTGCATGTGGATATAATTGGGGGGCATGATAGCACATGTAAATGTTGCTGAATGATGAGAGCTTTAATGCCATAGTTGAAGTAAAGCTCATAGACACTACAGAAAGAAATGGCAAAAATGTAGTGAAACAAATAATGTATATAGTTGATGTTATTATGCTTTCGCAAGTTCATAATCTTAAAACTGTTTCTATTGATTTCATAGATTCATAGACTGTTACTAGGCTAATGACCCAAGGGGCCTATTTAAGCATAGCCAGGTTTTGGCAAAAGAATAATGATGTCCTACCTCCAAATAGGACATTGAGGGCAAGACATTTATAAGTTAACTCTGACCATAAGGGACATGGGTGACAGGCCCGGTGTAAATTTCCTATTCCTCACCCATTTGTCTTGGTTGTGCTTAAACTGGGTAATAGGCGAACTCAGCTTCACATGGATGGGAAGCCTGTTTCATATGAGGAGCAGTCTTTGGGACATATATCTGTCTCTTCAGCATATTCTGTTTAAGTCACACACAAAATTCAGATCTCTAGACCTTGTACTTCTGGTACTTTTTGACTTACAAATATGTAGGAGATTCATAAGTGTGGGGTTTGCAGATGGCTTGTAAGCTAGGCATAGATCACCCCTCTAGAGGAGACTGAGTATGGGGAAAGGGCTTTATGGTGCTCTGCATAAGGCAGGTTTCTTATGCCTTGTATTATTTTTGTAAGGAACCATTGAGGTCAACCTAGTTGCTGCATATGCCTGGTCAGGTACATACCAAAGGGAGCATTGTACTCTATGATTGGTCTGATAAGGGCGGAATATAGTGGAATAATGATCTTTTTGGGCCTAGATTTCATGCCCTTACTTATAAATAGCACAACATAAAATGATTTCCTCACCACTGTGGCGGTTGAAGGTAAGGCTACTGTTTATGTGCATACCCAGATCCCTGACTACTGGGTTGACTCTTAAGAGTGTATTATCGACATGATTATTAGCCAGGATGGTTGATTTCCCAAAGGGTACAATTATGCATTTCTTAGCACTGAGTTTAAGACTATGGCTTTGGCACTATTTGTTAGTCAGAGATAGGCCTTCTTGAAGAATACTAGTGTCTGCAGGGGAGTCAGTGATAACCCCCACTCTCCCAGCTTGCAATCATCTGCAAACAGAGTCAGCCATAAAGCTTCAGCATTTGCTTCCATTTCAGAGAAATAGATGCCAAAAAGGAGCGGGCCTAACAGAGAACCCTGGATTTTGAAATTCTATTTGCTGCTGAATAAAGTGGAAAATTATCTAAAAATGTTTTGTCAGACTTTTTTTTATGTACTTAAGCAACCAGAAAGGGTTATTCATGGCATAGGTACTCAATGGGGAAAGAACCCATAAATCACTAAAATGAGACTTAAACATATGCTATGGAACAAACATTAATGGGTTAGGGGGTAAGGGGAAAATGATGACAGTAATACAAAGTCTGCAGGTAACCTCAACAAGCATAATACTTATAGGCTTTGTATTAGTGAAGTACCTAGCACCCAGTTCTGCGTAGAAGTGGGTGTGCCCATAATGACTGACAGGGGAAACGGGTGTGGAAACAGCCGATGACTGACATGTATGGTGATTTCTGTTTGACATTGTGAATGCATCACTTGTACCTCTTGCATATTGATAAACTTGAGCGGCACTCAAGAAAGGAAATGAACAACTGCAGGCATTACATATGGCAGGATTTCTTTTAAGTTATACTTTATTCAGACATGTGATTTTGTACTATTAATGAAGCCCGAAAATCACGTCTTAATAAACTGTAAAGTAAAGAAATTCTATAGTATGTCATACAGTGTGTACCCAGTTTTGTGTCTAAGAGTGAGGTCATGCATACTTAGGTTCATAGGTTGATACTAGGCTATCGGCCCTAGGGTCTATACATGCCAGGCCATAACAATTCCCTGGATATTTCTTCCCACAATATTTACTTCCCTGGACCCCTGTCTAGCAGGGTGACTGACGTGATCCCCAGGGTGAATTTCTTATCTCTCATCGAATCGTCAAGGTTCCTTTTGAAGAGGGCCAAGGAGGCGCTCTGCTTGACATGTATGGGCAGTCTATTCCAGAGTATGGGGATTTTCTGGGTCAGGAACCTATCCCTCTAGCATGTTTTGTTCATTGTGATGACAAGGTTTAGATCCCTGGAGCGTGTGGCTCTGAGGGATTGGGATTTCTTTAAGTGGAGCATGTCCAACAGCTCAGGGTTTGACATGGCCTTGTATGTTAAGCAGAGATCACCTCTGAGTAGACGATATGTCACAGAGTATAGCTGGAGTTTTTTTAGACGGTCAGCATAGGGCATCTGCTTTAGGCCTGTGATTCTTTTAGTGAGATATTTCTGTGGCCTTTCCAGCTGTTGCAGATGTCTTGTGAGGTACATACCAAACAGGGCATTGTACTCTATAATGGGTCCAATGAGGGATGAGTACAGTGGGACAATGACCTCCTTTTTTCTGGATGAAAAGCCCTTAGTGATGAGATGTGCCACATAGAAGGATTTCCTGACTGTTGTGGCGATGTGGTTATCGAAGGTGAGACCACAGTCCACCTATGTCCCGACATCTCTCATCACACTTTCGGTGTTTAGTGTACTGCCACCTATGTAGCAATTCATGGGTACATGGTTTTTCCCAGAGGGGATAATTATACATTTCTTGGCATTAAGCTTGAGCCCATGGCTCTGGCACCAAGCATCTGTTTATGTAAGGCCCTGTTGTAGAATATTCACATCATTTGGGGATTTAATAATGGCTCCCAGTTTGCAGTCATCTGCGAACTTTGTTAGCCAGAGTCCCTTAGTGTTGGCCTGTACTTCAGAGAAGTAGATGCCAAAAAAGAGCAGTCCCAGGACTGAACCCTGAGGTACTCCACTTGTCACTTGTGTGGAGCTGGATTTGGAGTCGGCTACTTTTACAGTCTGGGTTCTGTCAGTAAGCTAGTTGGCAACCCATCGAGTGATGTAGGGATTTATGCCCAGCTTAGTAAGTTTATCTATGATTCCAGAGTGGGGGATGGTGTTGAAAGTCTTGGCAATGTCCAGATAGGCTGTGTGGACTGCCTTACCCTTGTCCACATCTCTGGTGACTGATTCAAAGAAGTCATTCAGATTCAGGAAACAAGATCAGCCCTTCACAAACCCAAACTGGGTGGGGTCCAGTGTTTGAAGGTTGCCAATGTCTTTGTTTCTAAGTTCCATGATAATGCGTTCCATGCCCTTGCAGAGCAGGCTTGTCAGACTGATGGGACGGTAGTTCCCGGGATCCAAGGTGGATCCCCCCTTGTGAGTGGGATAACTGTAGCTGTGCACCACTAATTGGGCACGGAACCTGAGGTGAGGCTATGATTAAACATGACACTTAGGTGAGGTGCCAGTTCATTTTGTAGTTCATGTAGTACACAGCCCAGGATGTCATCTGGTCCCATGGATGCTGTATTCTTAGCTTTGGAGAGTGCGGTTTCTACTTGTGTGGCCATGATTACCGGAATTTGGCAATCTTTTGGTATTAAGATGGGCCCTTTAGGGGGTGAGAGGGGGGTGAGGTTGGCACTAAATTGAGCTGCCAGGATATTGGCAATATCCTTGGGATCAGTATATTTAATGCCATTCTGTTGTAGCTCAGAGCAGATCTGAGCATTGCCATTTAGATTCTTGGCATAATTATAGAATGCCTTGTGGCTGTCTTTGGAATCTTTGGCAATTTTATCTTCATAACTAGCTTTGGAGGATGTTATGAGGGATTTCAGCTGCTTACTGAGGCTGGTAAGGGAGTTTTTTGCATCCTGGGATTTTCCTCTTTTCTACAATAGTTTCTTCCTTCTGTTGTATAGTTTGTTTATGGCAGGAGACCACCAGATTGGCTTCCTTTTTTTGGAGGAGAGCATCTTGGTTCTATTTGGGATGACATGATTCATGCACGAGTGGATGTGCTCATACAGTGCCTTAGTGTAGGATTCAGCAGTCATACTTTCAGCTTCCATCTGCATGGGTGTCATGAAGTTTGTCACTTCTGACTTGAGTAGCATGAAGTTGGCTTTGGAGAAGTTTTTATGGAGGTTTTCTTACTGGGGGGGGTGGGGGTGGGATGTGGATGTCAAGGGTGATTAGCTTATGGTCAGACCTGACTAATGAGGGGGTGACCACTGGTGTGGAGCATCTATCTCCCATGTTGGTAATGACCAGGTCTAGGATATTGGAGCCCCTGGTGGGACAATGGATTAATTGATCCAGGGCATTGGAATTTATGAATTCCAAGAACCGTTGGGGAAAGGTGTTGGTACCAGAGTAATTTTCCTAGTTAATGACAGGGTAGTTCAAATCACCCAGTATTAGGGTGTTTGGTTGTATCTTAATATTTTCCAGTATGTTTAGAAAGGTGTAGTGAGAATCTTGGGGCATGGTGGGGGATCTGTAGCAAGCTACAGTTTGGATTGCAGTCTTACCTAGTGTTAGTTGCACCTGGAGAATTTCAGATGCATTGTGTTGTGCAATTAGCCTGGAGGTGTGAAAATACTTGGTGAATATGGACACTCCTCCACCTTTAGTGTTTCGGTCTTGGTTTGGTGGCCGAAAAGTGTGGTAAGAGTTGTAGCCTGGTATTGCAGGGGTGCTCTCTGGAGCCTTGAACCAGGTCTCAGTTACTGCACAGATATTGATGTTCTCCATTTTTACGAGTGCCTCGAGAAAGTGCATTTTGAGTTTTACACTTCTAGCATTGAGTAGCTTTATCTTCAGATTTTGCATGCTTGTATCTGTTACGGTGGTGGTTTTGTCCTTTGTTTATAGGGGTGGCAAGTGCTTTAGCCAGTAACCTGAATCCCAGGGGCGACAGGTGTAGACCATCTCTGGCAAAGCATTGTGGTTTGTCGATCATGTCATCCCAGGCAGACAGATACTGGATCCCCTTTGAATGACACCAGAAACTTAGCCAATTGTTGAAGTCAATCATTTTGTCCTTATACTGTGGTATCATTCTGCGCGAAAGCAGGATGCTACTCAGGGCTAGGATCATACCTGCCTAGGCCACATGATCCAAGAGCTCTTCCATGTCTCTTCATGTAGTCCAGGGAGGTACATCTCAAGTCATTCATTCCAACATGGACAATGACAGAGTCGTATTTGTACTTGTTATGGAGTGACTTGAGTGCATCCATTATGTGGCGGATCCTGGCACCCGACAGACAGCTGACTGTAATTTTCTCCTTGTACAGCCTGGTGAATGGGACATCAGTATGTCTGACTATAGAGTCACCTATGACTAAAGTGTTGGGGACGTTGTCTTGCCTTAATGGCTGTTGTTGGGTGGCACACTGGTGTTGTGAGCTATGTATTACTTTGGTTGTGACTGGTGTTTGTTTGCGTTTCAGCTTCGGAGGTCCTTGTTGCTTAGGCAGGTTAATGTTAAGGGCCTCCGCATATGTGGATTTAGTGTTGCTATGTGTGGGTTTTGATGGTGTGGGTTTGAAGGGCTATGTGTTGCTTGAGGTGTAGTGCAGGTGTTAACCTTCTCCTCTTGAATGTCTAGCACAATCTTGGCTGGAGAGAGCTTTGCTTCCAGTTTGGCTATAGAAGTGCATCTCTTGCAGGTTGTAGTGTTGGGTGGTAGGAGGAGAGGGTTGTCTGTGTACATGAGGCAGTTGCTGCATTGCCCCAGTATGCCCAGATTCACCAGGTGGACAGGAGAAATCACCGGAAGCTGACCCTTGTACATGCCTGTTTAGGTGCTTTTTTTTGTAAAGTACAAGAGCTGTTTTCCCTTACCTTTGCAAGGTACTTTGCAGTTATAGGCTGTTTAGTGCCTACGATTAATTTCTCCTTATTAACATGGAGAGTTCAGTGCTTGTATCAGTTTAAGGCTTCCTAGTGCTTTCCAGCAGGTTCTAGAGCAAGTGCTAGTCACAGGGGTTCAGATTTTAGTGCTGCTACTGAGAACCAGCTAGTTCTAAGGGAAAGTTTGAAGAGCAGACTTTCTGGCACCTGGAATAGTTTAACTATAGCCCAGCGGTGCTGCAGGATGCGAATAACATGCAAAACATGCGTTTTTAAGCCAGAAATTTGAAAGGGATAGAAATCAGCCCAAAATGGCTAATAAAATTACAATTTCATCGCTGGAAACCACTCCTCTAGTGTTAGATAGGCAGTACAATGCTCACCACTCCCACTGGTAAGCAGTAAGACTTCCCTCTATCACAGCAAGGTCTGGATAGCTCTGAATACAGAAAATAAAGTCCTGAAACCAGCAAAGCCTGGGATCTGGACTATAATAGCTAGGAAAGGTGGGAAACGAGCAGACAAGATACTATATATTTTTTTTGGTTAGAACAGGCTAAACAATGCAATAATACAGTAAATAAACACAGAAAAGGCTAATGCACTTGAGTGTGCAGCCCTAAACAATAAATGCAATTACAACTCTACAAAATTAGCAATTTAAATTTTTTTAAATGAAGCAAGGCAAGTGCACAACTGAAAAAGATTTAAGAGGCAGTAATACAGTAGAATAAGTCGCTAGTCTACATATACATAAAAGTCTATATACACAGAAAACCAGCTAAAAGAACACTAAAACAATTCAGATGCAGTACAACCTAGAGCACTTGAGTTGTAGCAATATAAAGGCAAATACAGTTTTAATAAATGCAGTAAAATATACTGTATATTTCCAAAATGTTTCAGAAGCACAGTCAGAACACAGGGAGATTCAGACAATTTTTTTCTCGCATTTAGTAATATTTTATGGAGCTACAGCCCATATTTTGAAACTGAAGAGTTGCATCCAGATCACGGGCCACCAGTAAAGTTGCCACCTTTCCAGGTTTCCAAAGGGATAGATTTTCTTCCAGAAAGCTTACATCTTGCAGGACAGTTCATATCTTCAGTTACATATTTTCGGTTTATTTTTTTATTTTTATTTTACATTTGTTTACTGGGAAAGTCTGACTGGACAGAGGTCCATTTTCAGCAGATGCCCGGGAAGAAAAGCTCCAAATAACGTAAAGTACATGAAGGACACATAAGAGGAAGCAGATAAGAATACATATGAGCACAAATAAGAGAGTGCAGGCTGGAGAAGTTGTTTGACCGCAACTGAGCTACAAAATATAAGTATCTTTTGATTATTTTTACAGATTACTGTTTTTATAATTTAATATATATAAAGCACTTTGTCTATTCAGAATCTTCACAAATCCTTATCTGTTTAAAAAAACTTTCATTTGAATCTGTAGTGCTTGCTGTCTTAGGCTATTGTATAAACTGAAACATCTCCTCTGTGTAATTATCTCTTGGCTAGTGGGGGCTGGTTCTTTTGTGTTCTTGTAAAAAAAAAGTTGTTGTTCTGGTCTTGCCCTAACTTGGTAGGATCTTTTGCACACAGTGCAGGCTGGAGAAGTTGTTTGACCGCAACTGAGCTACAAAATATAAGTATCTTTTGATTATTTTTACAGATTACTGTTTTTATAATTTAATATATATAAAGCACTTTGTCTATTCAGAATCTTCACAAATCCTTATCTCTTTAAAAACTTTCATTTGAATCTGTAGTGCTTGCTGTCTTAGGCTATTGTATAAACTGAAACATTTACTCTGTGTAATTATCTCTTGGCTAGTGGGGGCTGGTTCTTTTGTGTTCTTGTAAAAAAAAAAAAAGTTGTTGTTCTGGTCTTGCCCTAACTTGGTAGGATCTTTTGCACACAGTGCAGGCTGGAGAAGTTGTTTGACCGCAACTGAGCTACAAAATATAAGTATCTTTTGATTATTTTTACAGATTACTGTTTTTATAATTTAATATATATAAAGCACTTTGTCTATTCAGAATCTTCACAAATCCTTATCTGTTTAAAAACTTTCATTTGAATCTGTAGTGCTTGCTGTCTTAGGCTATACTTGGTGGCTTTGCAGTTGCCCGCCCCTACTGTGACACACCTCCCAGTCTAGTGTCATTAGCTCATTCTTCTTAATACAGAGAGAACATTTGATAAGGCCTTCTGTTCCTCCTTTTTCCCTTTTCAAAAAGTAAAACAAAACTTTTTTTTCTTTTTCGCCTGAACCTTCTTGTGTTCTGACTGTCCTTCTCAAACATATTGGAAATATACAGTATATTTTAGAGCATTTGTTATAACTGTATTTGCTATAACTGATTTAAGTATTTTTTTCTGGCTTTTTGAATATTTACTGCTTAGCGACTGCATCTTAGCCTGTTTATACAGCTCTGCATTCTATTTAAACTGTTTTTGTGTTGATTAACTGTTTTGCACTCTTAAAAAGTTATTTGTTGCTTAATTTTACCTTTTACCTGTAGGCTAACACACTCAAGTGTGCTAGCCGCTTAAAAGCATTTATAGCATTTACTGTCTGTTTTTTTCCTTGTCTCTGTAAAAAAAAAAAAAAAAAAAAAAAAAAAAGCATCTCTTGTTTTCCCACCTTACTGAACTAGAGTAGTCCAGTTTCAGAGTTGCTGATCCCTGGGCTTTGTTTTTAGTTCCTGTTACTGATCCATTGCCTTATTAGGAAGGAGGGAAGTTTCTTTGCTTACCAGTGGGAGTGGGAAGCACTGAGCGGCCTTTTTGTCCGAATTGGTGAAGTTTCAGCCAGAAACTAGTAGTCTATTGGTCGTTTTGGGCCAATTCCTAGCTCCTTTCAGCCCCCTGCTATAAAACACGCTAAACACGTGTTTTCCAGCTTGTACCAACTCAGCACAGATCCTCGTGGTGGCCTGCAGAGTGATCCAAGCAGCAGAGAGCTAAAAGAGTGACTTTCTATCAGATATAAGTATTTTTTGTGGCTTTCCCACTAATATTAAGCTAGCGACTGCATTTCGCCTGTTTTACTGCTACTTTAAGTGATTTCTGCATTTTACACTGTTTATTGCACTTTAAGTTACTAATTGTTGCAAATTGTTTCTGTAGGCTACACACTAAAGTGCGCTAGCCGATTTACAGCATTTATAGCATTTACTGTCTGTTTTTCTCCTTATCTATGTAATAAAACAAAAAAATCTCTTGTTTTCCCGCCTTACTGAACTAGAGTAGTCCAGTTTCAGAGTTGCTGATCCCTGGGCTTTGTTTTTAGTTCCTGTTACTGATCCATTGCCTTATTAGGAGGGAGGGAAGTTTCTTTGCTTACCAGTGGGAGTGGGAAGCACTGAGCGCCTTTTGTCCGATTTGGTGAAGTTTCAGCCAGAAACTAGTAGTCCATTGGTCGTTTTGGGCCAATTCCTAGCTCCTTTCAGCCCCCTGCTATAAAACACGCTAAACTGTACTGCTGATCTAACCAGCATATCCTACAACTGAAAAGTTCATCTCTACTTGATTCCCAAGTAGACTATTCTCTATCTGTAAAGCCTAGCACTTACTCCTACAGTACTTGCACCTTGATAAAGCACTCTTATTATAGATAGTACCCCACCAGCCTAAAACCCACTTCCCGAGTCCTTTGAAAGTCTCTTTATCTACTACTTCTAGTATGTCGAGGGATCAGTTGCTAGTGTCCTCTCCAGCTCAACTGGTGAACCTGGGAATATTGAGGCAATGTTACAATTGCCTCATGTACACAGACAATCCTCTCCTTCTCCCACAAAACACAAATACATGAGAGAGATGCAACTATACGGCCAAACTGGAGGCTGAGCTCTCTCAACATAGGACTGGCAAGACCAGACAGGAGGAGAAGGTAACCACACACAATACATACCCAGTCACACATGGCACCATCACAACTTCAAATCATACACATACTCACACAAAGACATACTCGGAGGATCTGATCAAAAATTTACCAAAACAGCAGAGGCCACCAAAGCAGACACCTAAACAACTACCACCTCACGACCCAACACATGCAACACATAGACCACACAGTTAGAGTGTCAAACAGTCACAGCCCTTAAGGCCAAACAAAATGCCAGACACACTTGTCATTGGTGATTCCATAGTCAGACACACTGACGTCCGCCACCAGACTGAGTAAGGAGAAGGTCACAGTAAGCTGCCTGTCGGGCGCTAGAATCCGCCACATAACGCAAGCACTCAGGTCTCTCAACAGCAGGTACAAGTACGACTCAGTCATTGTCCACGCTGGTGTCAACGACCTGAGACGTACCTCCTTGGACTACATGAAAAGGGACATCGAGGAGCTCTCTGATTATGTAGCCCAGGCAGGTATGACCCTGACCTTGAGCAGTATCCTACCTTCACCTAGAATGATGCCACAATACAGTGATAAGATGATCAGCTTTAATAATTGGCTTAAATTCTGGTGTCATTCAAAGGGGATCAATGTCTGTCTGCCTGGGATGACATGCTGGACAAGCCACGCTGCTCAAGGGACGGCTTGCACCTGTCACCCTGGGCTTCCGGATATTGGCAAAGGCTCTTGCCACCCCATAGTGCCTTTTTAGGCAAGGCTCAAATTCTAAACCTACCACCCTAGAACACCAAAAGGAAAAAACTAAGGGTAATGCTGCTCAATGCCAGAAGTCTCAATCTCAAGATGCACGCACTCGAGGCCCTTCTCAATATGGAGAACATCGATGTCTGTGCTGTGACAGAAACCTGGTTCAAGGCTCCTGAGAGCACCCCAGCACTAACAGGTTTCACCTCATATCATGCGTTCCGCCCCAAAATCCGGACAACACCAAGAAAGGAGGGGGGGGTGTCCATATTCATAAAGGACACCCACACCTCAAGGTTGGTGGCAACGCACGATGCATCGGAGACCATCCAGGTGCAATTAACCATAGGCAAGACTGCTCTGCAATTTGTAGCATGTTACAGGCCACCCTCTCAAACTCAGGAAACTCACATGGCCTTCCTGAAAACATTGGAGAGGATAAATGTATCTCCAAACACCATCATACTAGGTGACTTCAACTACCCTAATATAGACTGGGAACACTACTCAAGCCCGAACACTCTAACCCAAAGATTCCTGGAGTTCATAAACTCAAATGCCATGGAACAACTAGTCACCATCCCCACAAGAGGAGAAAACATACTTGATCTCATCATCACGAACATGGGATCAAAATGTTCAACACCGGAAGTATACCCCTCACTGGTGAGATCAGATCATAAACTAATCTCGCTGGAGGTCCTCATCCCGCCCCCACCTGAAACAAAAAGACCACAGTGAAAAACTTCTCAAAAGCCGATTTCACACTTCTAAAAACTAGTGTGGTCTCCTTTAAGGCCCCTGAGCCAGTGGTAAACATTACTCAAACCGCTGAATCACTTACAAATGCCTTCTACCAGCACCTACAGGACTGCATGGATCAGGCAATCCCAAACAAAACTAAGACTCTCTGTACCAAAGGCAAGCGTCCAGTCTGGTGGACCCCAGCCATAAACAAGCTCTACAACAAAAGGAGGAAGCTACTACAAGATAGAGCAAAATCCTTGAAAGGTAAGACACCTTTGATCATTATAAGTAAAAAACTAAGAGCTCTCATAAAATCATCCAAGGCAAATTTTGAGAGAAAAATCGCCAAGGACTCTAAAGACAATCATAAGGCCTTCTTTAGCTATGTTAGAAACCTAGGAGGAAACTCCCAGATATGCTCAGAATTAGTTCAAAATGATGTGAAAATTACTGAACCTACACACATTGCTAACATACTGGCTGACAGGTTCAGTGCAAACTCCCCCCCCCCAAAAGGAGAGATATCTATTCCAGAGGATTGTAGCCCCCCAAACATCTCCAATGCCCAGGTGAGAACTGCCCTCACTAAGGCAAAAAACACAGCATCCATGGGACCGGATGGTGTCCCCGGCTGTGTGCTTCACGAACTCAACGAGGAATTAAACCCACAGTTAGGACAGCTGTTTAATCTTAGCCTCACCTCAGGATACGTACCCAAGGAGTGGCGCACGGCGACTGTGGTCCCACTTCATAAGGGTGGTGCCTCCACAGACCCTGGAAATTACCGCCCCATTAGCTTGACAAGCCTTATCTGCAAAGCCATGGAGAGGATCATAATGGAACTCATAAATAAAGACATAGGGAACTTGCAGACTTTGGATCCAACCCAGTTTGGCTTTGTCAAAGGCAGATCCTGCCTCTTAAACTTGGTTGACTTTTTCGAGACAGTCACCAAGGCCATTGATGAGGAAAGGCAGTCCATACAGCCTACCTCGACCTGGCAAAGGCCTTGACACAATACCCCACTCAGGTATCATCGAAAAACTCATCAGCTTGAATGTAAACCCATACATCACAAGATGGGTTGCAAACTGGCTAAGTGACAGAACCCACAGGGTCAGAGTTGCTGGAGCCATGTCAGACTCAAAGCCTGTCACAAGTGGTGTCCCACAGGGCTCAGTCCTGGGTCCACTCTTGTTCGGCATCTACTTTTCTGAAGTACAAGCAAACACAGGAGGGTTATGGCTGACAAAGTTTGCAGATGACTGCAAACTGGGCCATAGTCGAAAACACATCTGACACAGATATCCTCCAGAAAGGCCTCACAGAAATGGATAACTGGTGCCAGAGCCATGGCCTGAAGTTAAACGCCAAAAAATGCATAGTCATACCCTTCGGGAAAAACAAGGTTACCCCTAGCTACCATATAGGTGGCAATCCACTGAGCACAGAAAAAGTCATCAGGGATCTGGGGACCCAAGTTGACAGTAGCCTTTCGTTTGACACTCATGTTGCTAAAGTAGTTAGGAAAACCTTCTATATCGCCCACCTGATCATGAAGGGATTCACATCTAGATCAAGGGAGGTCATCGTCCCCCTGTACTCATCACTCATTAGACCTATGATTGAGTACAAATGCCCCGTTCGGAATGTATCTGACCAGACACCTGATGCAGCTTGAAAGGCCCCAAAAGTTCCTCACCAAAAGGATAAAGGGTCTCAAAAATATGTCTTATGCTGCCCGACTGAAAGAACTCCAGCTCTATTCAGTCTCATACCGCTTGCTCAGAGGTGACCTGTGCCTGACATATAAGGCCATGTCAAACCCAGATTTGATGAATATGCTTCACCTCAAAACATCTAGATCCCTCAGAACCACAAGGGCAGGAGACTTAAACCTTGACACGGTTATAAATAGAACGTGCTGGAGGGACAGATTCATCACCCAGAGACTCCCTATGCTGTGGAACAAAATCCCGGTACATGTGAGGCAGAGCACCTCGCTGGCCTTGTTCAAGAGGAATCTTGACCAATGGATGGGAGATCGCAGATATACCCCAGGGATTACTTCAGTGTCACTGCTTGACAGAGGCACAGAAAAATGATAGGCATAGTTTTTTATTCAAACTAAAGGGGTGGCGAAAGCCACATAACTATGGGCTAGGCTTATAAATGCCCTTGGGCAGATAGCCTAGTATGAACCTATGAACCTATGAACCTATGAACATATATACGGCTGTAGTACATAATGCATTATACATGATAATGGTAGAAAGTAACTAGACAGGTTCTATAGAGTACATATTATTGAATCTGAAGGGCACATATTATTGGATAGACAGGTGTACTGGGAGGATGCAGGTTTTTCTTAATGGAATCTATTAGTAGTACAGTGAGGTGATTAGCCAGGGGTGTGGCATGAACAAAGCCAGTTGTTTGCATAGTAGGTTTTTAGGAGTCTTTTAACTTGGGTAATAGAGGTGGCAGAAGTAATTAGGCTTGGGAGTGAATTCCAGGTTCTGGCAATAGTGCAGGCAAAGAGTGATTTACCAGCATCATTTTTGTGTTTGATAACATTTAAGAGGTTTTGGTTACTAGATCTTAAGGCTCTAGTGATGGTGTAGGGCTGGATTAGATTCTGGAGTGGTGGGGTTTTGTCAGGAAGGTGGTATAGTTTGTGTGCTATTGATAGTTGGTTGAGCTGGAGTAGATGATGTAGCTCAAACCAGTTGAGCTGCTTGAGGGAATGACAGTGGTGGGATCTATGAGAGGCACCAGTTTTAAACTTGGCTATCTTGTTATAGCAAGATTCCATTTTGTTTAGTTCGGTGTGGTTAAGACTAGTCATGATGGGGGAGGCATAAAGGAGGATGGATAAGAGATGAGTTCTTGCAATAGTGATTTGGTATGTTCAGTGATGAACTGTCTATTCCTATAAAGGAGACCAAGCTTTTTGTTAACTTTCTTGATTGTTTGTGCTATGTGTATGTTGAATTTTAGATTATTGTCTATTTCAACACCTAGTAGTTTTGTGTTTGTGTAGTTGGGGAGATTTGGGTATTATCTTTGGATTTTATGGTAAATACATTGTTGAGGGGAGGAGATCTACCAGGACTGAAGAGAATAAGCTTGTTTTTTTGGGGGAATTAAGAATAAGGTTGATGGTCGTGAACCATGCTTCAGCTAAGGTAAAATTATTTATTAAGACATAGCTGCTGATTTATGTGTTCCAGATATGGTATAATATACGATGCATTATTTACAAGAGCGTAAATATCAGAGCATTTGTAATTTTCGTGTCTGTTTCGGTAACATCAGATGCTTAACTAATGTGTAAGCCTGACTTAAAGATTAGTGGTTGTGAAGGAGATTCATTACTGCGATGTGTAGTGGCAGCATGTTTATATGTCTGTATAGCAAGAAAAGTACAGACCGGGTAAGAATTTCTGTACATTAGCAAGTAGTTGGAGTACATTGTGTTCAGTTTGGAGTACACTTCCCATAAAATTATTTCCCCATGCAAGTAAATGAGCAAAGACGTAAGCTAAATGTTTTAAGGCTTACCATCAAAGGGTAGGGTGTTTTATAGTTTAGAAATGTAAAATAAAAGCAGTGCATCTCCATTTCTGTTTTTGGATTACATACTATGACAAGCGTTTGTTGCTGGGATCTAAGTTCTGTTTGAATTCTACTATTGTACATGTATTAGTTTGTCAAGAATGTGTACTTTGAATGCACAGTATACTATTTTATTGGCTGTTACTAGCGGTTTGTAGGCAAATGCATTTCTTTGAGTTCAAGCCAATTCAATCTCTTAAATGGGATACAATGATGGGTTCTGTTTCAGGAATGGGGGAAAATGTTATTTTATTACAGAATAGTTCAATTTTGTTCAGTTGTGAAACTGGAAATGTTTGTGATGATAACAGATACAGACAGAAGTGTAGGAAGTAACAGGGTCTTTCATCCCTACCACAAAAAAGTAATTTCTAAGGTGACCTATTATACTGACCAAGTCTCCTGCTCACAAAATAATGCAGCATGCACAGTCAACTACAATTACAATGACATTTTAAAAGTACAAATCTATTTACTCCACTAGCTTTAAGAGTTACAATAACATACGAGATAATACACACAATCTACAAAAGATATACAGTTATTACAGTACTTGATAGACTTTTGTCTCCATATGAAGAAACAAGACTCTAGAGTATGCATTTAAAAACAAATGCCAAGGCTCACTCCATAACTACATTCAAACTGCATATCGCATAACAGACAGATGAATATTCATGCAGGCACACTCATGTATATTTAACAGTTTAACTGCACTGTCAGGAAATCTTAGGGGGAAGGCGTGGTTTGGGCGGGACTTGCAAGCCTACTTATACAGGAAATCCATTTCCTTAAAGATGACCAGGATACATTCACCTGCTGGGGTTTTTAGAGATGGATATGGGTCAGAGGCAGGACAAGGAAGGAAGAGGAGTTTTAATTTTAATTAAGAAAGGAATCCCATTTAAGGGGTAGGTTTGTGGTGAGTAAAGGAGATTGGGAAAGTAAAATGATGACAAAAGGAAATTTTTACTTGTCGCTTAAAACAGGGTCAGAGGAAGAGAACTAATTTGGTTAGGGTGATGGACTTTATGCAGGAAATTACATTACTGGTGAGACTGGAATTTAGCAAGAGACTATGTGGATGTAACAGACAGCTGAAGAACACAGTATTTGACAAAAGTCAGTATTTCAAAAGCAAATTAAATTATATGTGATAATGGATATAGCTGATCATAATTGGGAGGGGGTAAACAAATAACTCATAGATCATCAGGATATGGAACAAGGGCAAGATTAGATAGATGGCATATTACAAAGGAACACAAAGAGTTGAAGAAGTACTTCTTATCTTATCATCAGATCATGCTTAGGTAAAGTTAGAATTGAAAAATATGGAGTTTGATAAGGAGGATAGGCACTGGAGGCTAGACTTGAGTTGGTTGATGAACAATTGGAAAAAACAGTAAATTAGGCAGATCATGGATAGAGCAGAACTAAATACTTCAAAACAAGACAACATGAAGGTGCAGGCATGGAATATGATTAAATTGTAAAAAGAAATACAAGAACTTGAAGAACAGGTTTGGAGATACTAGAATCTGGAAGAGGACAATATGATTGAAATGATGAAATTGTTGCAGAAATGAATAGTTTAGGAGAAGGGAGAAAATGGAATTACTGATACTCTGAAAAAATATTGGAAAGACAAGAATGAAGAAAAAGTAACTAGAAATCAAGTCACTTTAAAAACCCTATTTTATGATAACTCTCCCAGATAATGAAAAATTTAAGCAGGAAGACAGAGACAAATGAAGGTGGAAATAACTGTATATAAGATGAGGTACCTATAAACAGGAAAGATAATGAAAAAGTGGGTTGACACTAGGAAGGTAATACAGGGACAATATGCCTCTTTATATCGTAATGAAGAGGAAAGAGGGGGATGGTGAAGAGCACTGGAAAAGTTTTTTGGGACCTTGATCTACCAATGCTATCTAAACAGGAAAACAAGTTTTTTGATGCATCCTGTAACCCTAGAGGAAAAAGAGGAACAGTTGAATAGGATGGAAAATGGTAGACATTTGGGAGATGGATTTCCTTTACAACTTTACAACTATGGAAAATGCAGATACACAAGATATTGATTAAATGGCATACTTTGTTAGGGTAATAATGGAAACTCATGATCCCAGACTACTGGAACAAGGCACTAACATATTTAATACCCAAGGAGGATGTAGATTTATGCTTATCATGATCCTATTGCCCTATTTCAGTTCTATAACATGATTATATAACTTTTATGGGCATCTTATCAAACAGGTTAGCTAAAATAATACTTATAGTGATACAGGAAGAACAGTGCAGCTTTATTAAGGGACAAAATGCATCTGATAACATTTTAAAGACCCATATTATTCAGAGTGATGTGAAAAAGACACAAGGGGTATAGTATTCTTGAGTTTAGATGAAGAGAAAGCGTGTGACCAGGTGAATGGGAATATCTTTGGGAAGTACTGAGAAAGATGGGGTTTATAGAAGATGTGATATTATCAGGTAGTGTCATCTGTACCAGGGAGAGTAGGGTGGTACATGTGTACATATGCCAGCACAGCTAGCTAGAGTTTTGTAAAGAATTTTATGTTATTTGATAATCACACTGATTTGTACAGATGCTTGAGTTAAAAATATATTTGTAAAGTTACTTGTGTTAAAAAATGCATCAATGGGAGGTCCTGCTGGACAGAAACAATGTGTGCATGTATAGTAGGTTGTATTGTTGTAACTGATAAAATGTGTATGTTTATCAGAGAACCCTGGTGGAAAGTTTGAAATTGTGTTATAACTTTCAGATGCTGCCACAGATCTTAGCAAAGCTCTGTGTGTGTATTGTACCATAGTCTGGTGACCAGAGGTGATGTCATCCTCTAGCCAGCATCTGTTTTTTTTTTTTGGAACCCTCACAGCAGCCTTTGGAACCTGACAGGATATATATCACACACATCCAGAAAGACAGAGTGAGACATCATCTGGCTTTTGCTATGGTAAGATGCTCAGCACACCTCAGCTTGCCTTGCTTTAGTAAGTAGTCAGGGAACAGTAATTCTTTAGTCAGCCAGTGACATTTAGTGAGAATAGTTTAGTATTATTTTCTGCATCTTTGAGAAGTTATTCAACTGTATTATTTTTTATATTTCTGTGGCTGAAATACTGTTTTTATTGTATTCAGTATGCTCCTGTTTTCTGTTTTATTATTTATCATTACATATTTTAATACCCTTCATTGTGGCTTTTCCTTTAGAGAATAATTTTAACATCTTGAAAGTACATATGCTTGTTTTAGTAACCCTGAGGCCTCTCCTGAAAGCCCTGCTGCTTTGGTCAAACAATACCATTTGCATTAGTATTGATTTTGCACAGTATAATAGGGTACCCTTTGTAAGAGCCTTAGGGCAGCTGACTGGTGGCAGCATGATTACCTCAGAGTCTGGGCAGAAAGGGGCACAGCTAATAAATCTGTGCCAGCTTTTCCCAGGTGTGTATGTGCATGTGTGAAACTCAAATATCCAAGATTGTGTGTCAGCTACTGGGAACAGAGCTTCAAAGTGGTCAGTGTGGAGTTTTGTATGGGTCTGGAGAGAGAGAAGGATAGTCCAGCCCCAGGTCTAGAGCATGCTCCTTGTGTGCTTTTAAGGGAAATTGTGCTTGGTGCAGGGAGCTGCATCTAAAAATACTGCGTGAATCTATCTTTGCTCTTAGTGACCATCCCCCACTGGAGTCAGTGGTGAGGACTGAGTCTACTCGATTGCTGGCCTGGAGTAGGGGCCTGTCACACATTGGTGGCAGCTGGGTGGGATATTAACTGAACTTCAGTAGCTGGTGGGCAGTTGTCACTGTAGGTGTGTGTACTCTCAGCAGTCATAAGTTAAAAATACAGAGATTCATTTTCAGAACAGTTTTATTTATTTTTGTCTGATTAGTTTAGTCAGGGAAAGCAGGCAAGGATGTCAGCAGAGGATTATAGCAAGCTGTCAAAGAACCAGGTGGCCAAGGTGTGCAAGGCCAAAGGACTGGTGCATGCTTGACTAAGGAGGAAATTATTTCAGCCTTGGTCACAGCTGCAGTACGGACCAGCAACATGTTAAGCAACCAGTCTGGTGATGTGGATGTACAGTCTTCAGAAACAGAAAAAATTCACCTCTGCTTCATCAGAGGACTTAAAAATATGTCTGGAGTAAAAGAGACTTAAACTGAAGGCCAAACATTTGGAAGTAGAATCAGCAAAGAGACTGCGGCATTTGGAGGCTGAACAAAATGAGAAGCAGCGCCAACATGAGAGGGAGATGCTGGCTCTTTGGCAGGGTCATGGAGGTAATGGGGAAGGGAATAACCAAAGCCTAGAAGCAATAAAGGTCAGTAAATTTCTTCCACAGTTTACAGAGGGTGATGATTCTGATAGTTTTAATCATGTATTTGAAAGGGTATGTAAACAGTATAACGTTGACCAAGGGTTCTGGGTACAGTTCCTGACCCCCTTACTCCATGGTAAAGCTGTAACTGCTGTTTCTAAATTGTCCGATACTGATTGTTTAAATTACAATAAAGTAAAACAATGCTTACTTGAATGTTTTAACATCTGAAGCTTAAAGAAAAAAAAGTTTTGTGAGCATAGACACAAGGCAGATGAAAGTGTATGTGATTATATTGCTGCGTTTTGGCACTTATTTTCATAGCTGGTTGAGTGGGTGTCAGGTCACCACTTTTGATACACTGGCAGACATCTTGGTGAGAGAACAAGCCCTTAGCACTTTGCCTGAAGACATGAGAATCTGGTTGGTGACTGGGAGTGTAACTCTGCAGATGAGCTGGGAAGAAAAGGGGATCTGTACTTAGCAAGCAGGGCATGACTGCACAAGAAGGGAATAATCAGTGTTGCACATGGTTTTAGGGGTACCCATAGTGGGCAGCCTAAAGCACTGCAACAGAGCAGAAAAGTAACAGGGGAAGCCAGTAGTTCAGGTACACAGCCAGGATCAATGGTTAGATGTTTTAAATGTAACCAGAGGGGCTATGTAGCATACAAATGTCCACTGAGACAAGGTGGGGAACAAAAAGTGAATGGGCCAGCAAGTGGGAATAACAGTATGCCAGTGGTAAGTTGTCTGGAGACAACAGGGGTACCAAATTATCACCAAAATTTGTATCCTAGCTTAGTGGATGGAATACAAGCCACTGCTAAGATGGACACAGCCTCTGACATAACCAGTCAGAGCTTTAGGAGGGGCCCCATTCCAAATGCCTTTGGCCAAGGTTCACCATGACTTGGAGGGTGGAAAGGAAACAAGCAGGTAGGTGTGTTGCAGGATATTCCTGAAGATGTCTTGATAGGGAATGATTTTTATAATGCAGTATGTTGTGTGCATGTAGTTACACACAGTCAGGCTTGGAGACAGACATATGGGTCAGTAGCCTGGGGGAGACCCAGATAGACCCCACACCTGAAGCTGGGTCTGGTGAGGTGGCTGTTTCAAGGAGGAAGTTACCCTGTAGCAGTGAGCCTGAAAGTGAGACACATATGCCGGTAGGTACTGATGTTCCCATGGACAGCGTGACTGCAAGGGCGGAGGTGAATGGTAGTAACCAGGCTGACAGTGAGGCACCACTTTCAGAAGAGACCAGACTTCCGATAGAAAGGGAGCTGGAAGGGTCACACAGGTAGAAGTGAGACAGGATCAGCTTTTGGACTCTACATTATGAGGCTTGAGGGAGGCAGCTGATGCTCAAAGAAAAGAGGAGACTGTATACTGGAACAAAGGTTTACTGGATATAGAGTGGACCCCTGAGAGAGGGCTACAGGGTGAAATAATACAGCAATTGGTAGTGACCAGAGCCTACCATTTGGCATGTTTAGCCATAGCCCATGACATTCCTTTTGCAGGTCATTTGAGTATAAAGACCAAGAAATGTATTATGCAGAACATTTATTGGCCTTGGATTGCAAGGGATGTAACAGGGTACTGCAGGGCCTGTGATCAGTGCCAAAAAGTAGGCAAGGCAGGAAACAAGGTCAAAGCTCCTTTGATGTCTTTGCCTGTGATTGAAGAGCCCTTTCAGAGGGTAGCTATGGATATTGTGGGCCTCTGAGTACCCCAGGTTCTACAGGGAAGAAGTATATCCTGGTGGTAGTAGATTATGCTACTAGATACCCCAAGGCGGTGGCTCTGTCCTCCATCGAGGCAGAGAACGTGGCAGATGCTTTGTTATAGATGTTCAGCAGGGTGGGTTTCCTGGGAGAAATACTGACTGACAGAGGTGCCAATTTCATGCCAGACCTGCTGTCTTGTCTGTGGAAGCACTGTGGGGTGATGCACCTGAAGGCCAACCCCTACCACCCCTGGCTAATGGTCTTGTGGAGAGTTTAAACTTTACACTAAAGACCATGCTACAGGCATGGTCTTTAGTGAAAAGACCATGCTACAGGCATTTGCAGAACAGTTTAAGAGAGAGGAGGACAAATATTTGCCCCATCTTCTGTTTGGATACACAGAGGTACCCCAGGAATCCACAGGTTTTTCACCCTTTGAGTTGCTGTATGGGCACAGGGTGAGGGGGCCTTTAGATTTGATTCATGATGAGTGTGAGGGTGAGTGTGAATCCCACAAGGAGTCTGTTGTGCTATATTCCAAAACTTCAGGACAAGGCTTAGTGAGCTCATGGGCTTGGCTCATGAGAACCTGTCAGGAGCCTAACAGCAGAAAAAGGTTTGGTATGAAAGGAATGCTCAAGCCCAAGAGTATGCTGTGGGACAGCAAGTAATAGTGCTCATTCCTGTCAGACACAATAAGCTGCAGGCAGCTTGGGAGGGACCCATCACTGAAGAATTTTTAGAATTGCTACAAAAACTATAACAGGGTGGACATGTTAGGACCTGCAACCATGGATTGACACTTTCCTGCTATCTCTGCATCTAGCTTGGTGGACATGGGCATCCTGAGGCAATTTAGCAATTGCCTTATGTACACTGACAACCATTTAATTCTCGGACAGACAAAAACAGTATGTGAGAGATGTAGTTACACATTGATACTGGAGGCCAGACTCACATAGACACAAAATGCAAGAAACAGGTTGTCAGTGACACACACACACACACACACACACACACACACACACACACACACACACACACACACACACACACACACACACACCAATCACTGCACTCACAAAGGACCAGGCACACAGATCCACATATGCGAAGGTGCTCACATGTAACAAACCTCAAAGGCCTCTCAAGTGCAGTCCTCAGAAACTCCGCAAGTACACAGACAAGACAATTCCCATCACAACACATAAAACCACATCTCATTGTCTCTCAACTACTAAGCCCATAAGGCGAAACACCCCAAAATCCAATATTTTGGTCATAGGAGACTCCATTATGCGACACACTGATGTCCCTCTTATTAGGATGGATAAGGAGAAGGTTACATTTAGTTGCCTGTCAGGGGCCAGGATCTGCTAGATCATGCAAGCACTTAGGTCACTTACCCCCCAGGTACCAGTATGACATGTCATAGTCCACATGGGCATGAATGACCTGAGACATACCTCCTTGGATTATATGAAGAGAGATGTGATTGCGCTCTCAGAATATGTATCACAAGCAGATATGAGCCTAGCAATGTGCAGCACTCTACCATCTTCAAGGATGATGCCACAATACCAACAAAAATGACTGACTTTAATAGTTGGCTTAACTGCTGGTGTCATTCTAAAGGGTCCAATTCTTGTCAGCCTGGGAGGACATGGTTGATAGGCCAGGGATGGTCTTCACCTGTCACCACTAGGCTTTCAGATATTGGCCAAAACATTATTCACCCCTATAGTGCCTTTTTTAAAACACTGCCAAACAGGCAAACCTTCCAACATAGCAACAAATACTCAGGACAAGCTAAAGGCATCACTGCTGAATGATAGGAGTCTCAACAAGAAACTGCTCTCCCTAGAAGTGCTCCTCACCCTGGAGAATGTTGACTTCTGTGCAGTTACTGAAACATGGTTCAAACCCACTGAAAACTCTGTGGCTGTGCACATCTATAATGCCTTTCATACATTTTGACCATCCACTGAACAAGAAAGAGCAAAAGTCAGTGGTGTATCTATTTACATAAAAGATAAGCACACCCCAAATCTGGTCAAACAATATGACATGCTTGAGATACTCCATGCCCAGCTATCCATGGGAAAAATCCATTACCATATTCCTGCTAACTACAGGTCCTCCACCATGAACCAGGAAATCCATATATCATACCTGAAGTTACTAGAATCACTCACCATCCAGCCCAATAACATTCTCAAGGGTGATTTTAACTACTCCTTCATTAACTAGGAGGCATACATGGCCATAAACATGCAGGAAAAAGTTTTTTGACTTTGTAAACTCAAATGCTCTGTTGCAGCTAGTCTGTATATTCAATTGGGGTACAAATATCCCAGACCTGGTACTCCCAAGTGTGATGTCCTAACTGGTAGGATCAGATTACAAAGCATTCTCCCTTGAAATAATGGTAAAATTAGACTCCCCAAACTAACTCCATAAACTTTAAAAACTTTTCTAAGGCTAACTTCCTCCTATTAAGTGATGGCACAGCTAGTTTCCAAGTTCTCCCAAACCAGAAAATATAGAAGCCTATGCACAGGCTTACCTAAAAGCCCTGTATGACCATATAAACAACTGCATAGAAAGTGTAGTACCGGACCAAAATAAGCCCAGCTCAAACTGCAAAAACAAGCCACCCTGGTGGACCCCTGGTATTAACAGTTTGCACAACAAGAGAAAGAAAATCCTGTTCAGAAGTAAGAGGGAATGTGCACAACAAAACAAATAAGTCCCTTATTAGTCTAAACAAATGAATCAGGGAACTGGTTAAGATTCTGAAAGCAGACTTTAAAGCAAAAATACCCTCCAAAGCTAAGGATAACCATAAGGCATTTTTCATTTATGTCCACATTGTTAAGGATAACAACATTTCACCTCACCATCATCCCTGGTTCTCCCCCAAGAAATACCCTCCACCACTCCACTACCAATTATCATTAAAGAACAGGTAGCCACTGTGCTATCTCTAAAGCTAAAAACATGGCTTCAATGAGGCCCAATAATATATCAGATTGCCTCTTAAAGAGCTTGTTTCAGGACCTATCAGGCCCATTAGGATCTCTGTTTAACCATAGCCTCCAGACTGGCTTTGTCCTGATAGAATGGAGGACAACAATAGTCATCTCTCTGCACAAAGCAGGAGCATCAACTGACATGGATAATTACAGACCCATAAGTCTGACTAATCTTATGTGTAAGTCCATGGAAATAATAATCATGGACCTGATAAATAATGACATGGAAAACCTCAAAACACTGGACCTAACCCAATTCAGCTTGTCAAGGGCAGGTCATACTTCTCCTAGACCTGGTACTCCTAAGTGTGATGTCCTAACTGGTAGGATCAATTACAAAGCATTCTCCCTTGAAATAATGGTAAAATTAGACCCCCATCTGGACCATTTCACCCCGGGCCTCCGCTGAAAATTGGCTTTGTTCCAAGTATGACTTTCCCAGTTAACAAATGTTAAATAAATAATAAATAAATACTGATGAAATCTGATGGGCTTTTTTGAAAAAGTCACTAGGGCCATGGATGAGAGTAAAACAGTGCATACCACATACCTTGACCTGGCCAAGGCATCTGACATAATCCCACATTCAGGTATTATAAATAAACTCACAAAACTGGGCATAAGTTCCTATGTCACCAGATGGATAGCCAGTTGGCTCATGAACAGGACACATTGTTAAAGTGGGTGAATCTAGATCCAGCAAGAGGCCAATTACTAGTGTTGTGTCACATGGTTCAGTGCTAGGACAACTCCTGTTTGGAATATACTTCTCTGAAGTCAAGGTTAATGCGAAAGGACTCTGGATGACAATGTTTGCCGACAACTACAAGCTGGGAGCAATCTTTAAATCCCCCAATGATGTAGATATCCTTCAGGAGGGTCTAAATCAGGTAAACGGTTGGTATCATTGCCATGGCCTAAAACTAAATGCAAAAAAGTGCATTATCATACTCTTTGGGAAGTCAAAAACCCCTGCAAATTACAACATTAATAGCACATCCCTAAGAGTAGACTCAGAGGTAAGAGATCTAGGTACAGATAGATTGTAGCCTGAACTTTGACTACCATGTGTCCACAGTGGTGAGGAAGTTATTCTGTGTGGTACAGCTTATAAATAAAGGTATGGAACCCAGATCCAAGGAAGTGCCATCTTCTTGCCCTTAGGAGGTCACATATTGGGTAAAATCTGGTTATACTGGCTAGGCTTGTAAGGGCACTTAAGCTGTTGGCCTAGTAATCTTCTATGAACCTATCATGGCAATACTAAGGGTAAATGCAGGATTAACTGAGCCCATCCCCACTGAGAGGGAAACAAGACAGGGTTGTCTACTCCCCACAATTTAGTTTGCCCTTTTCCTAGAACCATTGGCACAGAAAGTGAGAGAGTCAATGATTCATGGATGGTGATTGCCAGGGGTCAAGGAAAAAATAACATTATTTGTAGATGATGTCATTTTGTTCCTAAGAGATCCAGAAATGAACATTATGAGGGTGTACAAAAGGTGTACAAAATACTGGGAAATTTTGAAGAAATTTTAGGGTATATAATAAATTAATTTATTAATGGCGTTAATTGTGTACTATCACTGGGGCTTATACAAGAGTATCCCTACCTTTAAGGGCTCCACTCTGCTCCCCTACCATACCCCCAATTCCCACCCACCCCAGTGGTCCTAAACGTATACTTCCTTAACCACACCCCCTTTGATACTCTACCCTATCCTATGCCTCAACCAATCAATAAAACTTAATCACACCCCTCATCAACCACCTTTCTCCTCAACCTACTCTCTCTAGTACCTCCACCTTCAGTATTTTCCCTATTTACTTCCTTTATAATTCTTCCTTCTAACACTCTATCATGCCTTCATTCCTTTTATTCCCTTATCCCTATCCAACCTCTCTAGTAGTTGTACAGGGAACCGAGCCATAGTTGTACAAGTAATCGTAGCAATATGCCCACAACAACTAAAGCTCTCCTAAGTTAATACTCATAGCCATACTTATACCTGTCCTCACTTCTGTGTATCTCCTTACCTCCTTTGAAAAAAGTGAATTATTACCACTTCAACTGCTCACCGAAACAAACAGATGTCCAAAACAATACCCTTACCCATATTCATATAAATATCCCATCCAGTCCATGTTACCTACTAGCCAAATACCATAGACTCACACACATTAAATTACATAACCCCACTGTAAGAAGCTAAAATATCTAATTAACTATATTTACAACCCAGTTTCTAGGCTAAAAGCTCCAACCTTAAAAGATGGTGATATCCACCCCAACCCAGGGCCAACCAATGTGTCCACTATAACAACTCACAGCATCACTCCCTCTACCCTACCTACATTGACCAGTCTCTCCAACCCCTTACTAATAGGACATCTTAATATCCGCAGTATCAACAATAAATTTGCCCATCTCCATGCCCTTCTTGATATTCATTCCTTTGATATCGTCTGTCTCACAGAAACTTGGTTAAAACCTGTAACTAAGGACAGTGAGATAATTCCCCCAGGTTATAATATATTGAGACTAGACCGCATTAAATGTAAGGGTGGAGGAGTAGCTCTTCTCTTTAAAACTGGACTACAGATCTCCTCTATTCCCTATATCCCAACCCGAGATAGTAAGGCTGATGTCCTTATCTCCAGATTGCAACTCAATACTAGCAAATCCCTTAACATCATCTGTATCTACCTACCTCCTGGAAATAATATCGCTACAATAGAGGATATTCTAAGCTGGGTATCTACTACCTATCCACAAGAAACAATTATACTAGGCGATTTCAATACCGACTGGAAGTGTGTCAATACAGACTTCTCTTCTTCACATATTAATCTTCATAGATTTAGTCAATCACCACCACTACTAGAATAAACAAACCAAACAAAAAGGAGAGTATCTTAGATTGGATTTTTATTAATAAACAACAACAAACTTACAAAGTAGGAACTTTGCCTGATGATGTAAGTGATCATACCTTAACTTACATTATAAGACATAAAAATGACATTACTAACACCCCCACTTATAGGACCTCATGGTCCAATAAACACTTTAACCCTGTTTTTTTCAAAATGAACTTAATGTCTGTGACTGGAACCCTCTAAAGACTCTTCCTCTTGAAGAGGCTGTTAAATATTTTAACTCTAAATTCTTAACAATCCTAGATGAGCACGCACTTAAACGGTCTGTTACAATGAAGTCCAAAACTGCCCCCTGGCTGTCAAAAGACACAAGACAAAAGATATTGCTTAGGAACAAATCTTGGGCCAGGTGGAGAGCTACCAGAACTATCTCTGAGCAACAAACCTTTAGACAGTTGAGAAATATTACAAAAAATGCTATAGTCACGGACAAAAAGAACTACTATTGTAGACTACAGGAAACCTACCATAATAATCGAAAAAAGTTCTGGTCAAGCATAAATAGACTCCTACACCCTGGGCACTCTAGTACACCATCCCCACTAGGAGCTGATAATAATACCACCCAACAAACTGCAAATGCCTTCAATAACTTCTTCACAGACACCATACAATCCCTAGCTCGTCAGCTATCCACAGACAATGCTAGTCTCCCTATCTCTATACATGATACTCTACCAACATTCCAACTTCAACCCATGTCTAACACTTCCATCCAAAAAAATCATCCAAAAACTTAAGCCTTGTACCCCTTCTGCTGACCAGTTACCATCTCAGTACTTGCAAATAGTAGCTAAATCAGTAGCCTATCCTATATCCATCCTTATAAATAGAACCATAAAAGGGAATAATCCCAGACATCTGGAAAATCTCATACATAATCCCTTTACATAAAGATGGTAACTCTAATGATTATTCCAACTACAGGCCTATAGCCCTCTTATCACCCTTAGCAAAAGTAATGGAAAAATGCATTCACCATCAGCTAATAGGCCACCTAACACAACACAACATACTAGCTAATTGCCAACATGGCTTTAGGCCATTTCATAGTACCACCACTGCTCTCCTATCTTTCACTGACTCTAGCAATAGAAACCGTAATAACATCATCCTCTCATCATCACTCTTTATTGATCTGTTAAAAGCTTTTGACATGGTAAACCACCCCCTACTCATAAATACCCTTGAATCCCTTTCTCTAGACCCCAAGGCTATTCTCTGGTTCAAGTCTTGCCTTAACAATAGACAACAAGCAGTTCTCTGGGATAATAAGCTATCTTCCCACCTGCCAGTCTCCCTTGGAGTCCCTCAGGGATCCATTCTAGGACCTCTTCTTTTCTCTTTATTCATCAATGACCTCTATGTACAATCCCTCAAGCCACCTGTATACAATATGCAGATGATTCTATGCTCATATGTTCTGTCAACTCTACAACTGAACTACATTCTCTAAACCAGAAAGTATTCAGCACAGTAGAGGCTTGGTTCTTAAAATGTTGCCTCCTTTTGAACGCCAAAAAGACCACGCTCTTACTCTTTACGCCTAACAGTAAGTCCTCCCTATAGATTTCTCAATCAAATCCAATAATTGCACCCTTATATCCCCAGACTCTACTACCAAACTGCTAGGAATCACAATTGACAATAACCTTACTTTTGATAACCATACTAATAACACCATTAAAACAGTTAACAGAAAATTGGGCTCCTTATATAGACTAAAACCCTTTTTAACTCCACCAGCCAGAACCGCAATTGCCCATTCCCATTTAATTTCAACTCTTCTTTATGCTTCACCCATATATACTAACCTAAAAAAAAATAATCTTGCCAAACTAGCTAACTCCTATAATAATATAGACAGATTTGCCACTGGGAACCCATTTAGAACTCACCACTGTCAGAACCTAAAGCAACTAGACTGGCTAGAACTAAAAATTATTTTGATACTTTCCCAACTTACCATTGTTCATAAGATATTTTACCAACCAAACAACACCCCTATACTTTCTAACCTTATTACCCCCCCCCCCCATAGAAATCTCAACTCCTTATGCTCTTCTAGCAAAGTCCTGGCTACCATAAGGAAGTCTAATAACTTGGCTGGTGACTCCTTGTTCTCCAACACTGCTGGAAAAAACTGGAACCTTCTGCCAACTGATCTAACTTTACTACCCTCTCTTCCACTCTTTAAACAAAGGCTTAAGAAACATATTAAAACACGCTGGCTATGCCCCTCTTGCAAACCTGACTAATCTACTGCTTTCACCATTGCTACCTTTTCACTGTCTCCTTTCACTAATCAAAACTCCTTACCCCCCTGAAGTAGTATTATCACTAGTTAATTAAATGTACTTATGAATTTAATCTTGAATGTACTGTATATTACCTCAGATGACATCCTGTATAGTGACTTATCCTATCTTGTACATTTATTAGAATTAAGTGTAATTTTTCTTCTCAGTAATAGTTATTGTTTAGTATTTTAACTTCCTTTCTTTGTATAATTATGCATTAGAATTATTTGTGTGTTACTATTGGAGCTTTTCTACCCGGGCCTCTACTGAAAATGGAAATATATCCAGTTGGACTAGCCCAGTAAACAAATGTAAAATAAATAAATAGTTAGGAATTTGGTTCAAAGGTGCTACAAGGAGCTCACTAAAGGAAATGTGGGTTAAGATGTGGGAAAAATCATAACAACCAATTTAAAAGTAGTCCCTTATTCCTCTGGATATAGATCTAAGAATATAGGCCATTAAAATGCATGTAGTCCTGCAAATAATTTATGTTGCACAGGCAATGATATATGAAATGAGAAAGGAGTTTTGGGAGAAAATAAGAAAAACTGTCATAGACTTTATATGGAGCAAGAAACAACATAGGGTACTAATAGCAAAAAAAAAAAAAAAAAATTACTGCTAAACAAAGGGGAAATGGCAGTTGCAAATCTTCAGCAATACTTTATGGTATCACAGTTAAGATTGTTTACTATACAACAAGGACTGTAATGCTAAATGGACATCAATTATGTTGGAACATAAAAGAGGGGGGCAAACTGATAAAGGGGTGATGGTCTGGGAAAAATCATCAGAAGAAAACAGGGTATCCAGTACTTGTGAGACATAGGAAGCACTGTAGAGAAAATTATAAATGGAAAAGAATATGTTTAATGGAAATTTGAAATAACTCTACTTGGAATAATGAATAATTCATTTACATTAAATATGAGAGGTATTGAGAATTGGAACAATACAGTAAGAAAACTTGTTTTTTTTTTTTTTTGAGCAGTTCTTGGGAGGCGGAGATGGAATGCGATGTTAAACATTTAGGGAAAAGCATTCATTAAAAGGAAGTGAAATGTTGCAGTTTAAGGCAGTATATAACAGCTACACAAAGCATGATGGAAGAAGAAAGAGAATGAACCTGGACAAGACATGCTTAATTGAAGTGCGTGTGGTAGACAGAGGTTGGTGAGTAAGATATGTAAAGCATTAATTCAGGATAAATGGAAAGGGAAATTGTCTCAAAAACATTCTTAGAAAAAAATAGAAGCTGAGATAACACAGGAAAACTGGAGTGAAATCTATCAGATGATCAGGGTAGCCTCTAGATGTAGGAAATTTTGAATTTTTGGATGGAAGCGTCTGCATGAATAGTTTTATATGCAAATCAGACTACTCAAAATGCACCCAGAAATTACTCCCAGCTGTTGGAGGAGTGTGTGTGTGTGTGTGTGTGTGTGTGTGTGTGTGTGTGTGTGGGGGGACTGGGATTATATATTCTAGAATTTATTGGATTCATACAGGCACAAATTGGGGAAATTAATTAAGATTATGCTGGGGTCAGATTGGAAATTAACACAAATTATATTCAACTTCAGTTGGTTGGAAGGGGATAAAGTAGGAATACATGTCAAACCAATGTCAGGATTGGTGTTATTAGCAACAAGGTAAAGGATAACTAAGAAGTAGAAGTCTTCATGCAAACCACCAGTGAATGATATTATGCAAATATTGGCAGACATAGAGAAGTTAGAAAAAAAAAATCTCAAGAACTATCCAAGTAAATTGCACAAAAGGAAATGGGTTGCATGGGAAAAAGCAATAATGGAAAATCAGAATAGAAGGGAGTAGTCAACAAGGGAGCATAGATAAGGCACGGCATTTGACTCTGGAAGTTGGTAGGTGACAATGAGCACAAGAACCTAAAGACTAAAAGGGGGAAGGAATCTGATTGGCTGCTAACATATCTTCAGGATGAAGGTTATGCTTTCCCTTGTTTTCCAAATGCTGTTCTTATACTTATCTCAATAAACATGTATTAATCTATATACTTATGGTTTAGCAGTGAAATAACTTCAGATTGAGATTTCATATGTAATAAGTGAATATTGTCTGATCGATTATATTGTGATATAAATACATATATTTTTTAAATAAAAAAAATGTCAATCTATTCCTCATCTTCTCGCTGAACATACTAAGAACACTAAGATCAGGCTCTAACTCAGACAGTATCCGTTTGAGCAATATAAATGCAAATGCCAGAATGCAGGATATTTCACTTAATCAGCACTACTCTACACTAGGTTAATTTCCTCATACATCACCACACTTACACCACTTCTCTTTCTGACCACTGTGTTTCTGCTTCCTGTAAAAATGTACATAGTTTCTCTGTCTCTTTGCTCAGTATCATTTTATAACTTTTTCAGTTCCTCTGTCTCCTTAAGACCACATGCCTTTAGCATTACATACCTCTTGCTTTGTCCTCCAAATACCTTGTGTTATCTCTTACAATTTCCAAGGCTAGACCTGCTTCTCACTCTGTTCATGCAACTCTCCTGATTTTACTTTTCCACTAACAAAATACAGACATCAGCATTGTGTAAAGACTGCATATAGTATCTCTCTTTTTTGTGAGTAGTATTACCTTTGTGATTCACTGTTGGTAGTAACTGTTACAGTTTTGTTGATACTATTTGAAATGAAATCCAGGCTGAGCCTGCAACTGTTCATGTCATGATCAATGCTCTACCCTAGTAATCAAAATGTAAATAAATAAATATAAATTCCACATTTACAGATTTCTGCACAATCCAAGGACATCTATCTTTCCACTGTTCCTCATACACACATGCTCATTTGTTTGTCAAAATCGTGTACATTAAAACATCTTAAAAACTGTATGTTACGTGCTGACTTTCAGCTCCTTTTGTAATATTGTGGCTATAACTTGTGCTCATTTTTGTTTTAAATGATTGATATAACTTTCTTTCTGTTTTCATGTACCTTACTACTGTCTGTGCAATTGCTGAAACTGTATAAGTGGAGCTTTTCTCCCAAGAACGCCACTGAAAGTGGGCTCTTCCCAGTTGGACCACTGCTGTTAACAAATTCAATAAATAAATAAAAATAAGGTGCATAACTGTACTGCTGATGTCTGTCTTCTTGATTCTCTTGTGGACGGCTGAACTGCTGATATTTTTTTCAATTAAAGGATAAGACACTATGACTTTCCAAGATGGCTGCACACTTATTAAAGAACACAATGGGATTCTATTATTAAATGCTCAGCTTCTTTGTCCTTTTTCTCCCTATTGATTGTCCCTGCCAAATAAACAATACAGCATTTAAAATATTATAAATCAACTGTTTCTCCCCACTAGAACACTACATTACTGTACTGTGGTGGTTTCACTTTCAAAAATTTTTTATCCCTCCCGGGAAAAGCTTGCTGCAGTCTCCAATTCATTGATGTCATCAAGGCCACTAAATGCAAGTCATTTTCTGCCAAATTTCCTCCCCATACTGACATCACCATGACCGTCCTAAAAACCCACCCATGCTGTGATGTCACAGCTCCCTGGTCCTTCCCAACCCATACAGAAAGGAAAGGCTAGAACAAGAAAACAGTATGAGTCAAGTCTCCTGCTGTGGGCTGTCAATCACAGCAGGTAACAGCTCAAATTACACTTAGTACTTTGACACCTAGGGAAGTTAGGTGTGAAGGGGGTTGGGAGATGAGTCAAAGTAGTACAATTCAGGCTTCACAAAAGACTGCAGTTTAATTATTCTAAAAAAGAAGCAGTAGTAAAAAGCACTTTGAAAGTGTGTTCTGTGGCATTTGCACTGTTTGTGTTTTAAGTAATCACTTAACGGCATGAACTGTTACTTAAAACTGACTGAAAGACAGCAGTGTATGCATGTAAAAATCAATGCAGTGACATGAGCTTTAGGAAGAAAGAGGCCTGCGTGATGTAATTTTTTACAGACAAGCATTGCATTGTGGGATACCTACAGGCAGACTAAACAATCAGAATTACTCTAAGATGCCAGACCTCATGTGGTCAGACTCAAAAATTGCTTATAAAAATATTTAAAAACCTCTAAATAGTCCCAGAGTGGTGTTAAAATGTAGGAAACATCAAACCATGAACAAATAAACATGTTTTTGAGTCTGTGGGTGCAGTTTTCCTTTAACAGATTGACTTCAGCTCTCCCAGTGTGAAAAAAGAAACTGAAAGACAAGAGCCAGGAACTCTGTCATTTTTAGTAAATTCAGTTATTGGCTAGTAAGTACACTGCCTAGAGTCCAGCAAAGATGAAGTGAAGAGAGCCTGAAAGAAAACAACTAGAAAAGGTGAAGAGAAAATGCTGACTGAGAAGAATCCTGCAGATGTTCAGCAAAAAGCAGTTCAAGCTCCAGATCTGGTGTAAGACATGGTTTCCAGTAATCTAGAGGAAAAATAAGTCAGATGTGCTCAGAGGTGATTAAAATAAATGAAACACTGAAGGAGTATATCAACTCAAATAAAAGTCTGGAAAAATAGAAGAGGCTTTAAACAGATATTCAAATCAGCTGATAAAACTGCAAAAATCAGAGGTCAAAATGAAGAAAAGTCTGGCTTATTATGAGAATGTTCAAGAAGAGATGTTTCAAAAATGGTAGAATTAAAGAACAGAGCATATAGGGAAAATCTGAGATTTTCTGTTTTACCAGAGAAACTTGGAGGAACAGATTGCATTAATTTTGTGAAGGCACAGATTAACAACTGGATCGGTATTCCACAGCAGGAACTGTTAAATGAAAGGGCACACTGTGTTTATGCTCCAAATCTGGCCTTCAAAAAGCAGTCAAGACTTGTATTAGTAAAGATGCAAACCTACCAACAGAAAAAAATTCATCCTGCAAACTGTGGCAAAAGGGCAAAGCATTAAAAGTTGGAGGCAGTAGAGTGTTTGTGGAAAATGATTATTCACTATACACCAGGCAGAAGAGAAACAGATTTATTCCAGCAATCAGGGAATATCAAGAGGTAGGTGTGAGATTCAAGCTGCTGTATCCAGCTGTCTTCAGAAATGTTTCCTTGAGGATCAAAGTAATTTTTTGATGCAGAACAGGATAAGTAGGAATTACAAATGTTTGTCCAACAAAAATTGAGCCATCTACAGATGTGTGTCATTCTTTTCATAATAAAACCACACGGAGAGACTTTGCTAGTGAAACTTTTCTACTGTTCCAAAGGAAAATGCTTGATGGACGCAGAAAAGCACAGGAGTTGAATGGAAGAATTGGGAGTACCTTGGACTTGAACCAGAGTCTGGTGTTGGGAGATGGAAATGAACAGGAAGAAGACCAGTAATACAGAAATGAGTGAATAAATGTGAGAGTGCAAAGCATCAATTGCATTTGTGAAATACGGCTTTATCAGAAATAATGGAAAGGGTGGACTTTTGTTGACTTTTTCAAACTTTTGGGGGAACTGAAAGACATTTGTCTCACTTCATGTCATTAATGTTTGGAAGGACACTGAGGGGAGGGAAAGAGAAAAGAAAAGGTAACTGTAAGTAAAACAATTTATGTTCTTAGTATGTCTATGAAACTTTTCACAATACAAATTGCATGTTTTACAGTAAAGCATTTCTAGTTCTTGTATGTGATAAAGCTACTAAAGTAAACAGATGCATTTTTTCTCTTTCTATCTTCTTTTTTAGTATTAAGAAATGTGTGCATTGCAATTTTAAAAGAAAAAAAGCTAGACAAAAGCATATTTAAGTTGATAAACTGTTCTGCTTGGTTGTTGAGGTGGGGGTGGGGAGCAAAAGAACACAGACCACAATATCTGTAGAGCTGATTTGTTTTCTTTTACTTTTTGCATAGGTGAATGACTGGGTTAAAACCCTTGACTTAATCTAATAACACATTTTACTTTAGCAATAAATATTTCAGCTGGTCTTTAGAAGCCTGCAGCTGGAGATGACATTTTTATCTTATGTTTCCGTGGAGACAAGCTGGTATCAGGGCAATAAAAAAACAGGACACTGGTTTTGTCATGGCTTAAAGTTAATGTTCAAGTTATTTTTCCACATTTTGGAATATAAAAAAAGATAAAAAGGAACAGACACCAATTAGTGTAAATAGAAGCATGGGCAATAACAGTTGCCCTATTAAATAAATGAAAAGTGGAAATGTGGAATGGCCAAATAAACAAAAAGGCTGTTCCTCGAAATGAATATTGAGGGCTGCACCCCCACCCCCCAATGATTATATATACCAACTCCGAGATCGCACTACAGTGAAGAAAAGACAAAATTTCCAGCCTTCACTGTACCGTGATCTTAGAATAGTGATATCGAGGAATGGCCTTTTTGTTTATTTGGCCGTTCGACATTTAATTTTCATTTAATAGGGACTTGCAATAACATGCATCTTAGCATTGATTTTAAGTTAATTAAAGTCTGTGTTTGTAGCTGTCTATTTGGGACAATTGAACCCTATTAGGAGGGTTAAACCTAATTACTTGAAGATGGACATATGTTTTTGTATTAGGTTACCAAGTTATGGGGATTTTTTTGAAGATTTTCATTAAAACAAAAATTCTTGTAAATGTGACATACAGTAGGTTTAAATGTCGATGATAAGAAAACATGTATAAAGGATTAACCTGCCAAATATTAATGGGTGCATGTATCACAAGAGCTATAAATAGTCATTAAAAAAACTGCCATACATAATAGGTGAGAATAATGACTTCTTATAATAATGGTAATATTTTTCATATTATCTTGGAATATGAATGGTCTCACAGGTAGGAAAAAAGAAAGAATATTTAATTATATTAAGAAATGCAGAGTGCAAATAGGAATGCTACAGGAAACACATTTGGAAATAACTGAGCATGCATATTTGATAAATAAATGATTTAATGATGGATATTCAGTAGAATATCAAAGACAAATGAAAAGGGGAGAATTTATATTAACTGCTAGAGGAGCTCCAATAGTGATAAAAGAGGAAAAAATACAATAATGGTAGTTTTGTGGTAGTAAGGGGCTACTAGCAAGGGATGAGGATTATGCTGACATGTATGTATATTCCACTTGAAACTTCAATTATGGAGCTTAAAAATTTGGGAGAAATAATCAACTTTCAGCAGGGAATATTACTTAAAGCCTGTGTTGTGTTGGGACTGGAATTAGATTTGCAATAATGATGATGTGGGGGGGGGGGGGCTAGAAGGGAAAATATAATAAAAGAGGGTAGACTTCTGGGAAAAAAATATGAAAATATTTGGTATGGAAGATGTAAATTCAGTAGTAGGAAAGAGAATTTACATATTATTCCTCAAGGTACAATAAATGGGCTAGACTAGACAGAAATTATATTTCACAGAAATGTGCATTTAATTGAAAACTTTGACGCACATTTCAGAACTATTTCAGATCATGTGCCAACAATTACTAAGATAAAAATACAGGGTAATGAAGCAAAGATGAGACAATGGCACTTCCCCACCTACCTGTTAAAAAGAGAGGAGATTAAGAAATAGGTTGTGGAAATTATGTTATTAGGGAAGATAAAAAGTATTCCAGAACTTATAGTTAGTGAGTGTGATACAATGAAAATGGAGTTTAAAAATAGAGTAGAAATAAAAGAAAAAAGAGATATTGTTAAGAAGTAATAGGAATTATTTAGAGGGCCTGACAAAGATTATAATATTACAGAATAAGGGGAATATCACGGAACAAAAAGAGGCACAATTGATAAAGAGAAAATAAGGAGTACCTGGATAGTATGCATGAGTTTAGAAAATTTGCTTTTAAGCAACTGCTTTTTTTTTTAATATTAACTCCAGAGCACAAAAAATAGGCACAATGACTTAGGCAACAGAAAGAAGAAATGGTTGTTGCCAGACTTACAGACTTAGGGTGCCTATAACAAGAAAAATAACCAGAAATGTTGTAGAGGTATTAGAGATGTTTCAAAAATGTTATGAAAATTTGTATAAAGCAGTGAAGTGGGGAAATCCAGAAAAAGCACAAATGGAAATATTTATGGAAGACTAAAATATGCCAAGGTTAGAGATAGATAAGGCTTAACAATTAACAGTTAAGATAGTAGGAAATGAGGTAAAATTGTGATGTATAATCAATCTGCAGGAACATATCCAAGAATAGACAGGATTCCAGTGGAAGTTTGGAAGCTAGGAGGGAAGAGAGTGATAAATATACCGAAGGCTTTGTTTAACACTATTTTAAAAAAGAGAGAAAGCACAAACATCTTGGGAAAAAAAAACAGTGGTGACTGTGATATCTAAAGAGGTGGTTGAGGAACAAGGGGAAAAAGAGAAAATTAGGCAGATAATGGACAGATGAGCAAAATATCTCAAAACAAGACTACATGAAGGTGTTGTTATAGAATTTGACAAAATTGAGATAGCAAAAATAAATACAAGAAACTGAAGAACAGGTTAGGAGGGACAAGAAGCTGGAAGAGGACAACAGGACTGAAAGGCATAAATTGTTACAGGAGAGAACAGATTGTGTAGGATAAGGGGAAAAATAGGGATTACTGAAACTCAAAAATACTGGAAGGACAAGAGTGAAGAAAAAACTAGCTATAAGTCAAGAAGCTTTGAAAAACCTATTTTATGACATTTTTATGACTGCAAAGACCCATTAGATCCAACTTCATATAGGCCCATTTCAATTTTAAACCATGATTATAAAGTGTTTATGTCTATAATGGCTAAATGAATTGCAAAGGGGTCGACAAAACTTATAGATATGGAGCAGTGTGGTTTTGTGAAGGGGAGCAAACATTTGACAACATTAATCAACAATGATGATCCAGGGGGAAGCAATACCACTCTTCTTGGTGGGTCTTGATGCAGAGAAAGCATTCAAAACAGTAAGCTGGGATTTTATGATTAGGATAATGGAAGCATTTGCATTTCCTGGTACAATAATACGGCTAATTAGGAGGATATATGAGAGATCAGATGCAAATATCAAAGTGGGAGTATGTCTCTCTAGCAAGTTGTATCTGAATAGAGGAACCAGACAGGTATGCCCTATTTCCCCATTGTCATTTCAATTATGTTAAAAATCACTGTCAAAATAAATAAATAAATAACTAAATAAATAAGGGACTCAGAAATTCAAGGATATAAAGAAAAGTTCACTTTATTTGCAGATGTTAATATTTTCTACCTGATAGAACCAGAAAAGGACATCTCAGTGTTGTGGAACATTCTGAGGCAGTTCTTTTTTTTTGGAATATACAATTAATGAAGATAAAACAAAGGCTACAGCTATAGACTATGTATCCATAAATTAATTGGTTCTGCAATGCCCATATTTATTGAGACATAAAATGAAGTATTGAAGAGTATGAGTTAAAAAAAAAGATTATGTTATGGCAGCTAAGGATATGTGGAAAGGGACTAAACAAACGATAATACAAAAACTGAGAAACTGGAAGCTCTTGTCTATGGATATGGATCACAAGATACAAGCAGTAAAAATGTTTTTAGTCCCTTTAGTTTTATACACAGGTCAAGCATATTTTTATCAACCAGAGGAGAAGTTGTGGATAGTAACTAATAAAGAGTTGAAGGATCTTAACAGTGAGGCGAGGAGGGCAAGAATTGAGTGGGATAAGTTGATCTTTCCAACAGAACAAGAGATTTAGAATTACCTGGTTTGAAAGAATATTTAAAAGCTACACAGTTAAGGCTGTTATATATAACACAAGCAGAAAGCTACAATTCAAAGTGGAAAGGGATGATTATAAAGCAGGTGCTTTCTTGATAAATACGGAAAGAACAGGATTTTAGATGTAGATCCTTAAGGAGAATAATGACAGACATACACAATATTATATTCATAAAGTTGCAGAAAGTATAATTAAAATAATACAACATGACTGTTGCATAGGTTCATCCTTAATAAATATGTGAAACTGGGATTTCTAACATGGCTGAACACTGACAACAACATAGCTTCAGCTCTACTAGTTTGAAAACAGAAACTGAGAAAAAGGTGTGCCGTTAAAATGTTTTTTTTTTTTTTTTTTTTTGTAAAATCCAGTTACTGGCTAGTAAATTCACTGCCTGGATGCCAACAAAGATGTAATTTGGAAAATCTGAAAGTAAATCAACCAGAAATGTTCAAGAGAAAACACTGTCTGGGAGGCATTCTGCAGCTGTTCAGCAAAAAGCAGTTCAAGCTTCAGCTTTGGTTCAAGAGATGGCTTCCAGTAATTTAGAGGAAAAATAAAGCAAATGTACTCAGAGGTGATTAAAATAAATGAAACACTGAAGGAATATATCAATTCAAATAACAAAAGGCTGAAAAAAAAGATGAAGATTTAACTAGCTATTCAGAAAAACTGATTAAATTGCATAAAATCAGAGGTTGACATGAAAAAAATGCCTGAATATGAAGTTTCTCAAGAAGAACTCTTTTTAAAAATAGCAGTTAGAAGATAGTGTGTAGAGAAAAACTGAGAGGTTCTACTTTACAAGAGAAATTGGAAGAAATAGACTGTATTAATTTTATGAAAGCACATATAAGCAACTGGACTGGTGTTACACAGCAGAATTTGTTAATTGAATGGGCACACCAAACCTGACCATGAGAAAGCAGCCAAGAACTATATTAGTAAAGTTGCAATTATACTAGCAGAAAGAGTTGATCCTGACAAAATTGTGGCCAAAGGACAACATATTAACAATTGGAGACAGCAGTGTGTTTGTAGAAAATTATTATTCACTGTACACCAGAAAGAACAGCAAGAGGTTCTCCTGTTCGATTCTCAGCTGGAGTGCCTTCTGTGTGGAGTCTGCATGTCCTACCCACGGTCAAGTGGCCTCCAAAAGACATGCGTGAATGGGCGTGCCTTCGCTGAAGGTTGGGCGTCAGGCTGGCAACTCGGCACCATAAAAATCTACTGCCAATCATTAGCAGACCGGAGGTTCGCTGTGGCGACCCCTAACTGGGAAAAGCCGAAAAGACAAACAAACAAACAAACCAGAAAGAACAGAAGCAAATATATCCCAGCAGTCACGGAATGTCAAGAGGCAGCTGTGAGATTCAAGCATTTGTATCCAGCAGTCTTCTTAGTGTTTTTTTTTTCCTGGAGAATCAAAGTAATTTTTTGATGCAGATCAAGCAGAAGAGGACTCGGCTTCTCATTCTTCTGATGGTAAGGCTCATAGAGAGACTTTGCCAGTGAAACCTTTTCCAATGTTCAAAAGGAAAATGCTTGAGTGACAGAAGAAAGCACAGGAGTTGACAAAAAAGAATCAGAACTGCATTGGACTTGAACCAGAGTCAAGATGGAGGTGAACAGGAAGAAGACCAGCAACTCTGAAATTTGTGAATAAATGGAAGACTGTAAAGCATCTTGTCACATTTGTGAAATATGGTTTTGCAAGAAAAAGTGGCTGAAAAACGCTAGACTTTTGTTGATTTTGTTAAACTTGTGGGTGGACTGTAAAACATATACCCCACTTTAAATCTTTAATGTTTAGAAGGACACTGAAATGGGGGCAACTAACTGTAAGTAAAACAATTTTGTTCTTATTAGCATTTGTATAAAACATGTCATAATGTAAACTGCATGTTATATACAGTAAAACAGTTTGTGTAGTGTGTAGTCAGGAGTATTTTATACGTGGGAAAGTCTTTTCTGTGACTGCTGTATGTGTTGAAGATATTTAAGTTAACATTTTTTTTAGTTTTAAGAAATATAGGTTTTTACAGTATAACTAGAGAAAAAAGGCAAGACAAATGCAAGTTTAATGTTATGCTCTGATCTTGGGCTGCTGGGGTGGGATGTGGAGTAAAAGTGCACTGATTATATTATATGTAGAATTAGGATATTTCCTCTTTTTATTTTTACAAGAGTAATGAATAAATTACTACCTTTGGCTTAAGCTGTAAATAGGTGTTTTTGTAAGCATGTAGAAATGGTAAAAGCCATGACAATGTTAAGCTTCTTAAAACTGCAAAGATATTAGGTTGTTTTCCACCTGCAAATTTTCAGTGGAGTTAAGATGTCTGAAGCTGTGGGCAGCTGTGCATTCTTTTCTGAGTGAAATTTACAAAGACATATTGTTGACTACATTTCCAATGAGGCAAGTTGTTTGCACCCGAAAGCAGTTAATCTTAAGAATTCTGAGCATTTTTTTCCTGAGGGAAATGCAAAATTGAAAGGTACAATGACAGATTTGAGAGCTTATCTAAACAATCCTGTATTGGTTTGTGATTGGCTGTGCAGTAGCTTGGTAAGATAAGTTTTTATTTGAATGTATATTTTATTTTTTGCACACTGCTTTTCACCGTTTGTAAGAAGATTTACTTTGATTTATATTTTGTTGTTTTATCTTTAATTTTAACTATTAGTTGTTAGAAAGGGGTAGTTTTTAGACAGGCAAACTCCAGCCATCCTAAGGGGCCTAGTCAGTTATAAATTCACATAGACTGCAGAGAGGACAATCCAGAGCTTATGTAAACAATCCTGTCTTGGTTTGTGATTTATTGATCTTTGCTGTCAAAAAGAGGTGTAACTGAGAGCAATAGTGAGCAGAAACTCACATTCATGCACGATGTAAAGGAATTCCAGGTTTTGTGTGACTTTCAAGACTTGTATGGTCAGAGTCATACCTTTCAACTGTTCAAATTTTCGCAGAATGTCCAGATTTTTGCCTGATATTTTGGGTCAATATTTCATAAAATTGTGGTTTTCTGGCAAATTAGTGGCAAATCATTAAAAACTGAAGTTAGAAAATAATGACATACATTTGAGTTTCAGACTTCATACCTTTCAGAAAATTCATGCTAATGCAAAACCTGTTATTCTATAAACTTTCCAAGTTTGTAAGAGCAATATTTAAAAAAATGTCCAGATTTCTTGCTCTCAGAGGTTGAGAGGTGTGATCAGAGCAACAGCTTTACTGCAGTTAATTTAATATTTATATTGTTTGTGTGACTTTTCTCTGATAAATTAAGTTCTCTTTGAATTCTGTGGTAACTGATTTTGATTATTTTTTTTCTTTTCAGAATTTTTTTGTTCATTTGCAACTGAATATGGATTCCTTAAATGTGTATGCCATTAATGATTTGCTAAAACATAAATATCTTGCACACTGTAATAAATTCTATGTATATTTAAAGCTAACACTTGATAATACTGGTGATCTGGGTTCCTCATGTCAAAAGCTGGATGATTTGCTTACCATTATTAGTAGTAAATCTAGACTTAACTGATGACGATTTCACCTGTGCAATTGGCATGGCTTGAAGAACTGTTACATATATTAATGACTGGACTGGTGAGATAAATAATGTTTTTTTAAACACCTTTTTGAATTACCACTTGTGACATAGACAAATTTATATTTATATAGAAGTAATCAAACAATATTAACAAGTTCACATTTATAAACATTATACTTCCCATATGTTGCTATATAGCATATAATCTAAGCAACGTTGCATACATTATTCAATTCCTTCCCCTTTGTTTTAAACAGGGAACATCTTTATTAAACCATGACTTACGACATAAGCAATCATACACTTATATACATGAAAACAAACCACACTGACACACACTCCATATAAGGCAAAAATCTGGACATTCTGTGAAAATCTGAACACTTCATAGATTCATAGGTAGGTACTAGGCTATTGGCCCTAGGGCCTATATAAGCCTAGCCAAAAAGGTACCCTGGCTTTCGCCATCCAAGAAAATTATTTTCCTGTGCCCCTGTCGAGCAGAGCCACAGAGGTGATCCCAGGGGTGAATTTCCTATTTCCCATCCAATCATCAAGAATTTTCTTGAAGGGTGCTAATGAGAAGCTTTGTTTGATATAGATATTGTTTGTTCCAGAGTATGGGAAGTCTCTGGGACAGGAATCTATCCCTCCAGCATGTTCTGTTTATTGTGGTGGCAAGGTTTAGGCCCCTAGAGCATGTAGCTCAGAGGGATTGGGATTTCTTTAAGTGGCGCATTGGCTCTGACCATACAAGTCGTAAAAGTCACACAAAACCTGGAATTCCTTTACATTGTGCATGAATGTGAGTAGTAGCTTCTGCTCACTATCGCTCAGTCACACCTTTTTTTTTACATCACAAACCGTACTGACACATTCCCAGTTGCAAACATTAGACAACACTTACAATCTACCCAATCATTTTCAGTCAAACATTACAGAGCTTATTTAAGTCCTGCCTTCTTATAAACCTCATTCTTCCCTGTATGTATTGTTCCTACAATTCCCATTTTCCTATGTAGTTTGCTCCTACCCTTTTCTAAAGATCTCAATTCCAATTGTTTTATCTCTGTTACTATATTCACTGCTTCTAGTATAGTTGGTTTAGATTTTGATTTCCATTTTCTAGTAATTGCTTTTTTGGCAGCCACCATAATTAGGATAGCAAGGCCTTACCATGTCTATGCTATTCCAATTCTGTACCATAGTTCAGAAAAATCATCTCCCTTGTCATACCAATCTGCCCACCCTGCATCATCTCTGATACTGCATCATGAAGGGAATCCTTAAAGTCTGTCAACTAACCGCACTCTCAGAAAATATGTTCCCAATTACCTTTTCTGCCCTGTCATAACTGCAACATTTGCCGTCTACCTGAGGAAAAATTCTCTGGAGTATACTTGGGTTATAAAAATATCTATGTAAACATTTCCAAGGAAAAATCCTAAATCTTCTAGATTTTACTGCATATTTGGGAGACATACATATATCTTCCTATTGTTTCTTTGTGAATTCCTTAGCCAATCTCTCTTCCCAATCTTTTCTAACCTCCTCTAATTGATTCTTACAGTTATGCAATATTTTATATTCTCTACTAATTATTCCTTTTTAATGGCAGCTTCTGTTCTAGATTCTACTAAAAACTCTACCAGAGCTGGTCTTTCATTTAGGATCCCCCATTTATTTCTCTTTGCCTATACTATGATATCAATCCGTGATAGGGAAAGCAATGTCCAACCTGTAGTCGAAATTAATTATTGGTGTCTTCTCATTCTATCATCTTTTCCTCTCTAGTTATTTGCTGCTAATACCTTGGTTCCTTTGCCAGTTTTCTCAAATAAATTCCAGCCCCCTCTTGCCTATTGACTATATCCCTAATTGCGGTCATCCCTATCAGCAGAATCTCTTTTCTCCATTCTCATGTTGGCTTAGTTCTTAGAATGCTGTCAGATACTTTATAGATATGCTATTCTGTGTGATTATTGTTATTCTTCTTAAACGCCTGCATCTAAAATCCCAATCTCTCATTGTTTCTTGAGCTTTCCCCCTGTTTCATCATCATCTCCTTCAAGTTTGAATTATTGTTTTCTGTTTGTGCAGTGTATAGGAGCCTTACCTGTGTAGCTCTGAAATACCCCATTCAAATTGGGTAGTCTCAATCTACCCTGTTCTACTGGAGGAATCAGATTATCCCTCTTGACTCTTGCCTTCTTCCCCTCCAAGATAAATTGCTATCCGCAACTTCTCCTCTGGTTGATAAAAATATGCTGACCTGTGTATAAGACTAATAGAACTAAATACATGTAACTGCTTGTATCTTACTATCCATATCCAAAACTTCAATTTTCTCAATTTTTGTATTATCTTTTGTTTAGTCTCTTCCCACATACTCTTAGCTACCATACCAGAATAATTTTTAATCCATATCCCAAAATACTTCATTTATTGTGTCCCCATAAATATGGATATTGCTGAACCAATTCATATGTGGGTATATAATTTACTGCTATTGCCTTTGTTTTTGCTTCATTAATTTTGTATCCCAAAAAGATTTGAAACTGTCTCTAAATATTCCACACCACTGTAAGGTCTCTTTCTGGTTTTGTCAGGTATAAAATAATATCATCTGCAAATAGAGCCAGTGTTTCATGACTACCATACCAATTATATCCTTGAATTTCTGAGTCCCTTATATTTTCTTTGTCAGTGGTTATAAATATAATGCAAATAACAAAGGGGAAAGAGGACACCCATGGCTGGTTCCTCTGCTCAAGCAGAAATTATCAGAGAGGACCCCACCCACTTTAATTTTCACCTCCAATCCCTCATATATCCTCCTAATCAACCTTATATTTTTTTCAGGAAATGCAAATGCTTCCATTGCCCTGCTCATAACGTCCCAGCTTACTCTGTGAAATGCTTTCTCTGCATCAAGACCCACCAACAACAGGAGTATTTTCTTAAATTCTGCTTCCAACTAGGTCATCAGTGTTCTATTAATGTTGTCAAATGTTTGCCTCCCCTTCACAAAACCACATTGATCCATATCTATCAATTCTGGAATCACCTTTGCCATTCTTTTAGCCATTATAGACATTAATACTTTATGATCATGGTTAAGTATTGAAATAGGTCTGTAAGAAGCTGGATCTGATGGATCTTTATCTTCTTTAGGTATTACAGCTACCACTGCTTTCTTCAGGATGTTGGTACTTCTCCTCCTCTTAAAAGCCTGTTAAACAAAACCTTCTAGATCTTTATCAGTTTTTCCCTCCTAGCTTCCAAACCTCCACATGAATACCATCTATTCCAGGGGACTTTCCTGTAGATTGGTTATACATCACAATTTTTACCTCATCTCCTCCTATTCTAACTACTAATAATAGAGCCTCATCTGCCTCTAGCCTTGGTACATTTAATTATTCTGTAAACATTTCCTTTTGTATCTTTTCTTGGTTTCCATATTTATCTGCTTTATACAGGCTTTCATAGAATTTACAAAATGGTTCTAATACTTCTACAGGATCTATCTCTTGTTACCTTCCTTGTTATAGGCTCCCTAAGCTTTGCGACACCTCTTTCTACTTTCTGTTGCCTGAGTCAATGTGCTAAAAGTTATTATCAAAAAACAGTTGCTGAACAGCAGTCTTTCTAAACTCTTGAGGTAACCTCTTATTTTCTGCTTAGCATTCTGCAGGTGATCCTCTTCTTGTTCTGTGAGATTCTCCCTAATCTGCAATACTTTAACATTTGCCAGTTCCTCTAAATAATTCTTGTTACTTCTTAACCATAGCTCCCTTTCTTTTATTTTCACCCTATTTTTAAACTCCACTTTAATTTTATCCCATTTCAGAGCTATATTTTAAGAAGTAATTTCTATCCTCTCAAATAGCTCCTGAATAATCTATTCCTTAAATTCCTCTCTTTTCAACAGTTAGGTGGGAAAGTGCCAGTGTCTTATTTTTATTTCAGTACATTGTGTTTTTATTTTAGTTATTATTGGTACATGATCTGAAATAGTTATAGGGTGTGTATTAAGAGCTTCAGTTAAATGCACATGTTCCTTGAAACATAAATTCTGTCTAGCCTAGCCTAGTTTTTATATATTGGGGAATAATATATAAATTCACTCTGAACTGAATTCACATCTTCCATGCCAAACATTTTCATAAATTTATAACACCATAAAAGGAGGCTTTTGGTGGAAAATGCACAAGTAAACCTTAAAAAACACCAATGGAAAGCACCACATATGGAAATTAAAACAAGGTTTAATGCTGTCGTAGTCAAGACACGTAATCACATTAATGCTTCCACAAATACAAATACATTTTCATCTATCAAAGACTTCATCAGATACTCCATTTTACATAAACCATCCCTTAAATAATTTAATCTGATTCCAAACCAATCAAGTTAAAAACATCAATAATCCCCTCCTCTAATTAACATTAAACACATATTAAAATGCTATTTCTAAAAAACTATTTTTAAAATACATATTAAGCTTCTGCCACGGTGGTACAGCGGTAGCATTGTTACCTCACAGCAAGAGGTTCTCCTGTTCGATTCACGGCTGGAGTGCCTTCTGTGTGGAGTCTGCATGTCCTCCCTGTGGTCGGGTGGCCTTCGAAAGACATGCATGAATGGACGTGCCTTCACTGAAGGTTGGGTGTTGAACTGGCAACTTGGCATCATAAAAAAATCGACTGCCAATCATTAGTGGACCGGAGTTCCGCTGTGGTGACCCCTAACCGGGAAAAGCCGAAAAGACAAACAACAACAACATTAAGCTTCTGAACACACAACTTGATAAAAAAGTGTAAGACTGTGATGTTAGCCAAACTTCCTTTTACAGTATGTTACAGTATAATACCAAAACCACCAAGTATAAGATTATAACTTGGAAGCCCTTAATTTCAACAGAGGGGCTATATTAATGTGACCATTTAATCCTGGGAAGCTATTAGCTTCAAGTTTTATTTGCCAGAAAAGTTCCCGACATTCTAATTTTGCTTTCCATGCCCCACCTCTCAAATCCACAGCGACCTTCTCCATAACAAAAAACCTAAATCTAGCTTCTTTACAGGATTTAGTATGTTTATAGGTTCATAGGTAGGTATTGGCTATCTGCCCTAGGGCATTTATAAGCCTAGCCAGAATGTGTTGGCTTTTGCCTCCCTTTTAGACTAGATTCCTGAGCCTCTGTCCAGCAGGGCTACAGAAGTGATCCCAGGAGCAAACCTACGATCTCACATCCACTCATCAAGATTTCTCTTGAAGAGGGTCAGCGAGGGGCTCTGCCTAACATGGACTGGGATTCTATTCCAGAGTACGGAAAGCCTTTGGGATATGAATCTATCCTTCCAGCATGTCCTATTTATTGTTGTGCTAAGGTTTAAATCCCTGGAGCATGTAGCTCTAATGGATCTGGTTTTCTTGAGGTGGAGCATGTCCAACAATTCTGGGTTAGACATGGTCTTGTACGTCAGGCAGAGATTGTCTCTGAGTAGGTGGTAAGCAACTGAGTAGAGCTGGAGTTTCTTTAGTCGAGCTGCATAGGGCATCTGTTTAAGGCCCACGATCCTCTTGGTGAGGTATTTTTGAGGTCTCTCCAGCTGTTGCAGGTGTCGGGTAAGGTACATCCCAAATGGGGCATTGTACTCAATTATGGGCCTGATGAGTGATGAGTAGAGGGGCACAATGACCTCTCTTGATCTAGATGTGAACCCTTTTGTGATTAGCTGGGCTATATAGAAGGTTTTTCTAACCACTTTGGCAATGTGATTGTCAAAGGAGAGGTTACTTTCTACTTGGGTCCCCAGACCCCTAATTACTTCTTCCATAATTAGTGGATTACCTCTTATATGGTAGTTTGTGGGCATTTTGTTTTTTCCAAAGGGTATTTGTTTCTTCTTTATTACAGATGTCACGATTATGTTCATATATTCGATTACAGAGTTTTCTCTCCGTCTTACCTATATAAAATGCCCACAGGGCCCACATAGGGCTAAGAAAACAACCCCAGTAGAATTACAGTTGTAAAATGAGTCCGCTGCAATCTCAAACTTCCTACTAGAGATGATCACTTGCCCTTCATTCAAAATGTACCCACATTGACCACTTGCACCACATTTATTGGTATCTAGTCTCCTGTTACTAACTCCTGTTAACCCTCTTGAATTTCCTTTTTCCAAAATGTCCTTAAGGTTATTATGTTTTCTGTAAACAATTTTAAGCACATTTGCTTTTAATAAGGTTAAATCTGTAAATTCAGTAAACTTACTCCATTCGTTCAAAATAATGTCTTTACACTTCTTGGAGTCACCATTGTATTCCATAATAAAGGTCCTGTCAAATGTTTGTGTCCCTATGCTATTTGAGTCTGTGTTAATACATGGGGCCCCTCTCCCTAAAAGAGGGGAAAAATGTTCTTTACGTCTATCCGTAGCCTCCTTTGCAATTCCATGTATAAATTCTTCAGGATAACCCCTTTCCAAAAATAACCTCTTAAGGGTTACACATTCACCCCTATAATCATCTTCCTCAGAGGTAAGTCTACTAGCCTGTATAAATTGCCTCTTAATAACACTACTTTTCTGGGCCATAGGGTGTGCACTAGAGTAGTGTAAGAATGAGTTGGAGTAAATTTCTTTCCTATATACCATTGATTTAAACCCCTCCTGGACCTTCTGTATAGTAACATCAAGGTAGGTCATTTTGTCAAATGAGATATGGTGGGTAAATTTCAAAAAACATGTCCTACTTTCCATGTGCCTAATAAACTACATAGGTTTGGCTTCTGAATCAACCCAAAAAATACAAATATTGTCCAGGAATCTTTTGTACATAAGCCAACAATCCCTATATTTAGAGTCGAAAATAAATTTATGTTCCCACATGGCCAGCACAATGTTGGCATAAGTGGGGGCACAAATTGGCCCCCATGGCAACCCATTTTATTTGTTTGAAGAATTCTCCACTGAAAAAGATAAAATTATTGTTCAAAACCAATTCCATTAATGTTAAACATAACTGGAATTCATTATGACTACCTTTATTTTTTAATATCAGTGCTCCAAAGCACTGATATTAAAAAATAAAGGTAGTCATAATGAATCGGCTTATGTACAAAAGATTCTTGGATGATATTTGTATTTTTGGGTTGATTCAGAAGCCAAACGTATGGAGTTTATTGGGTACATAGAAAATACTACATGTTTTTTTTTTAAATTTACCCACCATGTCTCCTTTAACAAAATGAACTACCTTGATGTTACTATACAGAAGGTCCAGGAGGGATTTAAATCAATGGTATATAGGAAAGAAACTTCCTCCAACTCATTCTTACACTACTCTAGTGCACACCCTATGGCCCAGAAAAGGAGTATTATTAAGGGGTAATTTATATGGGCTAGTAGACTTACCTCTGAAGAAGATGGTTATAGGGTGTGAATGTGTAACCCTTAAGAGGTTATTTTTGGAAAGGGGTTATCCTGAAGAATTTATAGATGGAATTGCAAAGGAGGTTACGGATAGATGTAAAGAACATTTTTTCCCTCTTTTAGGGAGAGGGGCCCAATGTATTAACACAGAATCGAATATCGTAGGGACACAAAAATTTGACAGGGCCTTTATTATGGAATACAATGGTGACTCCAAGAAGGGTAGAGACATTATTTTGAATGAATGGAGTAAGTTTACTGAATTTACAGATTTAACCTTATTAAAAGCAAATGTGCTTAAAATTGTTTACAGGAAATGTAATAACCTTAAGGACATTTTGGAAAATGGAAATTCAAGAGGGTTAACAGGAGATCTGAAGTAGTTAACTTAATTTTATCTGCAACCTGTGGGCATTCGGATCCATATTGGATCCGAGACGGCAAATTATTTTCTAGCATCTGCTCCAAGCTCCGAGCTCCTCCCCTATCCTTAATGCACCACCATCTCCTGCCTTCCCCCAGATCTTGCTTGCCGCGCCATACTGAGCATCGTCGTCTCTTTTTCTCTGAGTTCAGGGATAAGCACATTGGGATTGTTCTTCCTATTTAGTGTGTCTGTGATCTTAGCGTATCCTACCTCCCCCATTAGTATAACGCTTTGTTCGTTGGTTCAAAAAAAAAAAAGTTTCTTTGTATTGTCAGTTGCTGTTTGGCCTACTTTACCTCAGCGTGTGTGTGTGTTGTATTCGTTCTGTAGGGAGTGGTGTTCAGTGTTGGATTATGGCTGATCAGCCTAAATCAGTCTTCAAAAAATGTACAGAGTGTGGCCACAAGCTCTCACCGGCTGATGGTCACACTCTGTGCATAATTTGTTTGGGAGTGCCCCATTTATCCAGCCAGTGTGCTATCTGTGTGGGTTTTAACCCAAGAGCCCTCAAGGATCAAAAGGCCAAATTGGTCGCCAAGGTTCTTCTCCCTGCTTCTATGCTGGATTCTGCTTCGGCTTCGGTCTCCGGTACTCCCACCAAACCTCCCACCCAGACAGGGACTCAAACTCCTGCTTCTTCTGGTGCTGGAGCAGACAAGCAAAAAGAATAAGAGAAAGAAAAAGAGAAAGAAAAAGACAGAGACAAGGACAGAGAAAGGCGCAGGGAGGATAAAGAAAGGAGGAGGGATAGGCCTCGTAAGAGATCCCTGGACAGGGAGCCTTTCCTTAGCCCTCCTTCTAAGACTTCGAGACCAGTTTCTCCATGGCTCTGATCACCCCATTTCTCACCAGAGCTGCTGGAATCTTCTGATCCAAGGCCCTCCTCACCCTTACTGCGCAGACCAGCCAGATTCGAGTCGGTTGCTTCTTTGCGATCGACTCGGAGCCTATCGGACTTAGACATGGACAGGATGATGTGGAGATTTCTTCAGGACCAAATACAGATGGGAGTCTTGCCAGGCCCCTCTCCCTCCAGAGGGGGGAACCTCCATGCTCTTTTTCTGCCCCATCTCTCCTTCCCCGATCCGGGCAACTGCTTTGGAGTTTTTGGATCCGAGACTCTTTGGAGCTGGTAGCTTGGCATTGACGGTTCCTCCAACCTTGACTCCGGCTGTTACCTTGATTTCCTCGGATCCAGCTAGTTCGGATCCATGTGACTATCGGAGCCGTGGACAGGGAGTCGGACCCGAGGGAACGGATTCTTCTTCGGCTCCAGCTTGCTCGGATCCAAACTGTTCCCTTGGACCTCAGGCTACCCTCGCTTCGGCTCCGATCCCCGCTTCAGACCCAGGGTGGGCTTCTTCCTTGTTGCTGGGTGCCAAGGAGGTACACTCTCCATCAGCGTTCAAAGTGGTGGAGAGTGTTCTCTCCCAAGGATTAAGACCCCAGCCCATTTCCTCAGATTGCACCCAGACCCCTCTGCATGTGGCATCAACTCCCTTTATCCTGTCTCAAGGACAGCCCGTGCCAGAGGACCCCCAGGTTACTCCCTCTGAGGAACCCCCTGCGGCTCATGAGTCCTCTTCGGAGTGTCCCACCGAAGAGGGTAACTGTAAGCGCAAATGCAAAAGGAGGCACTTGGACTCCCCTGAGTCCCTCACTACGGACACAGACTTAGAGGAAGGAGAAGGTTCCCCCAGGTCACCTCCCGAAGATGTCTCCTTCGAAAACATCGTGGAGAGTCTCTGCCAGAGGGGAGGTTGGTCAGCCCCAAAACCTTCTATGGATGAGTTTGTGTTCCTGGAGGCCTTTGGCACGGGCCCATCTACTTCCTGGGTGTCCCTGCCAGCGGATCTCTTGGTGGACCTTATCACCACGCAGGCTTGGAAGGAGCCTGACACTGTAGAGCCTATCCCCAAACACCCTGACAAGATTCTGTCTCCTCCCACTGACACACAACCATGGTCTAAAGGAGCCCCCACTGACACTATGGTGGTCACAGCAGCCACCAAGAAGGAACTAGCACAGGAATGTTCCTCAGTCTACCCTCCGGACAAAGAGTCCAGGTCGGAAGATAGGTTTGGGAAGCGTGTTTATTCGTCAGTGACTTTTTCCATCCGTGAGCTGAACTATTTGGCACATGTTATCCGGCTTCAGTGAGACCTTGTCTCAAAATTTGCTGAGTCGCCCCCAGAGTCCTTATCACAGCAGGACAAACAACTATTCTCTGCGAAAATGTCGACTCTGAAGTCAGTATTGAACAAGTCCATGTATCTCCTTTCCCATGCTACAGAAGGAGTGGCTAGGGCAGCTGGGACAGGAGTAGCCATGAGGCATCATGCCTGGCTCAGGTTGGGTCAGTTTGCGGACCCTTTCAAGGTGTCATTTATCAATGCCCCCTATGATGGTTCCTCCCTTTTCGGGAAGACAGTACATGACACTCTTGTCCAGAGCGAAAAAGTCGGGAAGACTTTGTCTGCAGTCGGGATCTGCTTCTCTAACCCTCAGCGGTCCTTTTCTAGGAATCAAAGAGGGCAAAAGAAGATGCGGTTCTGGAAATCTCAGTTTTCCCGGCAGTGTCAGGACAACTATTCCCCCAGAGGCAGGGGGGACAGGATCGACGCCAACCCAGAAGTAGAGGGGGTCCTAGGAATTTTGGGTCTAGAGAACCTTTTTCTGACAGGCCCAATCAACAGCCCTGAGGGGTTGCCTGACTGTCCTACTCTGGAGGCAGTCGGGGGGAGATTGTCATTGCACCCAGCGGCATGGGAGTCCATAACTGCAGATCATTGGGTTCTACAAATAATATCCAGAGGCTACACTATCTCATTTGTAGCCCCGCCGGGGCCTACAAGACACCTCCTGGATGTTCCACCCACTCACAGGGAGGCCACAGCTTTAGAGGTTTTAAAGCTACTTCAAAAATGAGCCATCGAACCGGTCCCCTTTGGCCAGTCTGGATTAGGCGTTTACTCCAGGTTCTTTATAGTGCCAAAAAAGATGGGGAACCTCAGGCCCATCTTGGACCTGTCAACCTTGAACCTGTCAAGTTCCAGATGGTCACCTTACAGTCCATTCTACCTTATCTCCGAGAGTGCGACTGGATGTGCTCATTAGATCTCCAGGATGCCTATTACCATATCAAAGTTCACAGAAGCTCCAGGAGGTTTCTTTGCTTCCGTCTGGCAGCCAGTCACTTCCAGTTCAGAGCTCTATCCTTCAGTCTCACCACAGCCCCCAGGGTGTTCACCAAGTTAATGGCAGTCATAGCAGCTCACCTGAGGCTTCAGGGAATTCAGGTCTTTCCATACCTGGACGACTGGCTCTTCACTGCGTCCACCAAGCATCTTCTGTGTCTGGCCCAAGACTACTTTCTTCTCTTGGCAGAACGATTGGGAATTACAGTCAATGTTCACAAATCCCAATTGCAACCGGTATAAGTTCTAGACTTCATCGGGGCATGGCTAAACACTTTGCAGCTAAAAGTTTTCTTAACACCAGAAAGGATCTTACATCTCAGGTGTCACATAGCTCAAATAGTGAACCTCAAATTTCCAAAGGTGAGTGATGTTCTCTGGACTCTGGGCTCCATGGCTGCCTCTATATCTATTCTTCCTTGTGCACGCCTTCATATGCAGGTTCTTCAATGGACTCTGGTGTTCCAATGGTCTTGGCTAGACCTGCCCATGGATTTTCCAATCAGAATCAGTCACACCTGCAGGACATCCCTCCTTTGGTGGCTAAGTTCACCGGAGGTTGCAGTGGGACACCCCTTTGTGTCATCCCCAGTCCAAGCCACAGTGACCACAGATGCCTCTCAACTCGGGTGGGGAGGGCACTGTTTGGGAAGGACAGTCCAAGGCATGTGGTCCCAGACAGAGACCAAGTTGCACATATATGTTCTAGAGATGAGGGCAGTGCTTTTAGCATTGAAAGCCTTTCACACTATCCTCCCTCTCAGAATGATTGCAATTCAGTCAGACAACATGTCGGTTGTCTGGTATGTTAACAAACAAGGGGGAACCAGATCCTATCCCCTGTGTCGCAAGGCCATGACAGTGTGGGAGTGAGCAACTTCCACCGGTCGGTTTCTGATTGGAACTCACATCCCGGGTCACTCCAACATTTTAGCAGACAGATTGAGTCGAGCCATTCTGATGCCATACGGGTGGTCTCTGAAACAGTCAGTAGCGGAGGAGATATTCCTTGCATGGGGACAGTCTTGCTGTGATCTCTTTGCATCTCCTTCCAACGCGAAGTGCAGTGAGTTCTTTGCTCTGATTCCCTCCCCAGGGGATGCCCCCAGAGATGCTCTAGTCCATGTTTGGCCCCCTGGCCTTCTGTATGCTTACCCTCGATTACCACTCATTCCGGAGTTTCTTCAGAAAGCTTGCCAACTGGGTGCAAAGTGATCCTCATTGCCCCATTCTGGCCTCACCAGGTTTGGTTTCCCTGCCTTTGGTCTCATCTTCTAGCTCCTCCGTGGATTCTGGATCCCTGCCCGGATCTAATCTCTCATCCTTCAGGTGCCTGCCTGCCCAACCTGGACAGCCTCAAGCTGACAGCTTGGCTGCTCCAGTTCCATTGATTGCCAGGACTCCTGGTCTTTCATCCCCTGTAAAATCTATACTAGTGGCCTCTCTTAAAGTTTCTACTAGGAAAGTTTATTGCAGTAAATGGAAGTGTTTTTCCATTTGGGCCTCTCACAGGAACCTGGATCCTTTTACAGCCCCTGTTCTGGTGGTGTTAGATTTTTTGACTAGTATCTTTCAGCAAGGAGCTAGCTTCTCCACGGTGAAAGTACAGTTGGCAGCCATTTCTAATTTTCATGTTGGGGAAGATAACATCGCCTTGGCCTCTTCTAGGCTGTGTAAGGCTTTTCTTAAAGGCACCTTTCTTTTGTGTCCTCCTGTCAAAGATTCGATGCCTCCTTGGGACCTTACCTTTATCCTCCAGGCATTGGTGGCTACCCCCTTTGAACCTGCAGCTTCAGTGGAACTAAATTTTTTGTCTTGGAAGACAGCCTTTCTAGTGGCCATTACATCAGCCAGGAGGGTTTCTGAGCTTCAGGCTTTGTCTGCCATGCCTCCTTATTTGGTCTTCCATAAGGATAGGGTATCTCTCCATACAAATCCTTCATTCTTACCCAAAGTGGCATCTGAAGCAAACATAAACCAGTCTATTAATCTACTCATTTTCTTTCCCAATTTCCAAAACAAGGGTGAATATAAACTTCACTTGTTTGATGTTCATAGACAACTTTGTTTCTATCTTCATAGAACAAAGTCATCCCACAAGTCCAACCAATTGTTCATTTCCTTTTCCAAACCCTTTTTGGAAAAGGCCATTTCCAAGGTTTCCTTAGCTAGATGGATCACTCTTTGCATTTCGTATGTTTACAAAGCAAAAGGTTTATCTCCTCCTGGTATAATTAAAGCTCACTCTACCAGATCCATGGCGACTTCTGCTGCCTTTTGGTCTAGGGTTTCTTTGGATGACATTTGCGCAGCAGCAACTTGGGCAAATCCACAATACCTTCATTTCTCATTATAAATTAGACCTGATTTCCAGAGGAAGAGCATCCTTTGGCTCTGCAGTGCTCAGGAATATCCTTCCATGAGGGCCTCCCAGGATTTAAGTAGCTGGGGACTCTGTCCCACAGGTTGCAGATAAAATAAAGTTAACTACTTCAGATAAAGAAGTTATGTACTCACCATAATGTTCCATCTGAGTAGTTATACTTCATTTTTCTGCAACCTTCCCTCCCTCCATCCCCCTGACCTTATCATATCCATAAGTATGTTGGGTTCTTGGGGCTGAGTTGCTAATGTGTATAGTTGCAGCAAACACAATCTGAGGGAAGGCAGGAGATGGTGGTGCACTATGGGTAGGGGAGGAGCTCGGAGCTTGGAGCAGATGCTAGCAAATAATTTGCAGGCTCGGATCCAATATGGATCCAAATACCCACAGGTTGCAGAAAAATTAAGTATAACTACTCAGATGGAACGTTATGGTGAGTACATAACTTCTTTTTAGTAACAGGAGACTAGGTACCTATAAATGTGGTGCATGTGGTAAATGTGGGCACATTGTGAATGAAAGGCAAGTGACCATCCCTGGTAGGAAGTCTGAGATTGCAGCTGACTCATTTTACAACTGTAATTCTACTGAGGTTGTTTACTTAGTCCTATGTGGGCCCTGTGGGACAATTTATATAGGTAAGACAGACAGAAAGCTCCATAATTGAATATATGAACATAACTGTGACATCTGTAATAAAAAAAAATGTCCTTTATAAACATACTAAATCCTGTAAAGAAGCTAGGTTTAGGTTTTTTGTTATGGTGAAGGTTCCTGTGGATTTGAGAGGTGGGGCATGGGAAGTGAAATGTCCCAAACTGACAGCCATACTTACAAACTTGAGTTAACCTAAAAGAAAGGTTATCCAAGCTAAAATGCATGGTGCCGCCTGTGCTTCAATTAAGTGCTAATTGGTTTTGTCTTATCTTTATAACTATCAAAGCTGGGAAAATGCCTGAATACTTTCAGAGAACACCATCTCCTCTCCAGTTTCTCTTTTCTTTTTCCCTTAGCCAATCACTGTCTATAAGACTGTAACCAATTTTTCTTTCTCAGATTGTCTCCATGGGGACATGAGAATTAGACAGCCAGTTTCTCATTATCAGATTGTCTCCATGGTCTCATGAAAACCAGACAGTCAATTTCTCTTTATCAGATTGTTTCCATGGAGATGTGAGGGCCAGATACAGAATTGCTACTAAGCATACATTCATTTGCTAGAAACAAGGGCTCATAATATTCAATATCATTTTTCATTTGCTTGCTTTCTCTTAAACCTTGTTAATAAATCAATCTAAGGTCCTTAATCCAGTCAATCCCCATGCAAGAATGAGAAAAAGCACATTAATTTTTCTTTTGTCATGCTCTTTTAACCAGGCTTTTTGTTTTACATTGCAGTGACTACATTTTTTAAAATGGAGCAAGATCAAAGAAAGGAGAAAGAAAGGAAAAAAAAAACAGCAGCACAAATTTACAACCCCCATCAAACTTAAAAATAACTGAGAAAACTTTAATTTATAGCAAGCAAAGAAGACCATACACCACAAAAATAGCACTATTAAGAAATACATGTTTTCTTTACTTACAGTTAACATTCTCTTCTCTCTTCCTCTCCCCAAAGCATTTTTTCAAACATTAATGACATGAAGTAGGGTATATACTTTAAAGTCCCCCTACAGGTCCAACAAATTCTGAAAAAGTCCAGTATTTCCAGATTGCCTTGTTCTGTCATATTTCTTAAATATAATTATTGCATTGTAATCCCACATTAAGTTACTGATTTTATTACTGTTCATCTCCATCTCCCAAATCCTGTTTCTGCTTGATTTCCAATGTGCTGTAGATTTCTCTAGTCAACTGCTGTGCTCCCTTCCTGCTCTCCAACATTTTCTGTTGAAACAGTAGAAAAGGTTTCACAGGTACAGTCTCTCTGTGGTCTTTATTACCAGAAGAAAAGGAAGCAAAATCTCCTTCTGTTTCACAGCTCACTTTTTGTTTGACAAACTTTTGTATTTCTTCCTTAGCATGTACTTCAGCAAAATATGATTTTGTCCCTCCAGGGAAGAATACCTTGAAGACATCTGGGTACAGCAGTTTGAATATCACACCTCTGTCTCAACGTTCCTTGAATAGTGGAATGAATTTACTCTTCTTCTTCCTAGTGTACAATGAGTAATCATTCTCTACAAACACTCTTCTGTCTCCCACATTTAGTATTTTGTCCTTCTGTCACAGTTTTCTCAGAATCAACTCCTTCTGATAATAGGATTGCATATTTACTATTAAAGGTCTAGGTTGCTTTCTCATAGCCAGGGTTGGAGTATACACATGATGTACCCTTTTGAGTAACAACTCCTGCTTCGGAATACCAGTCCATTTGCTTATTTGTGCTTTCATAAAATTAATGCAGTCTGTTTCTTCCTGCTTCTCTGGTATAACTGAAAAATCTCGTTTTCTCTACATGCTCTGTCCTCTAATTCTATTATTTTTTGAAACATCTCTTCCCGAGCAGTCTCATATTCAGCCAGCCCTTTCTTCATTTCAGCCTCTGATTTTTGCAGCTTTATCACCTCATCTGAATATTTGTTTAAAGCTTCTTCCATTTTTCCAGCTTTTTGTTGTTTTTGTTGATATGCTTCATCAGAGTTTTGTTTATTTTAACCAGGTCTGTGCGCAGTTGTCTTATATCTTCCTGTAGGTTACTGGAAGTCATGTCTGGAGGTTACATTGCTTTTTGCTGAACAGCTGCAGAACTTTCCCCAGTCAGTGTTTCTTCCTCACTTTTTTTTGCTGTTTTTTTCCAGGTGCTTTGTATTTCTTTTTTCCTGGCATCCAGGCAGTACGCTTACTAGCCATTTACTGAAATTTGCCCATAAACACAAAAGGCTACCTGTCTTCTCTGTTGAGCTTCTATTTTTACAGTGGGAGAACTAGAATTAAGCTGTTACTCAATGCAGCCATCTTGGAAGGTGTAATTTTTCAGTGAGATAAATAATGCTAGGCAAAGAGCAAATAGAACACATTTAGGAAAGACTGTGTCTATTGTCTGTAAAGATCACTCAACTGCTGTGAAACAAAGATAATGCCACTGATAACTCTCAAATTTTGGATACAAGTACAATTTGTTTCATTCACACAAGACTAATGTTATTGTTTGTGAAACACGGTTAAAGAACAATGAGTGGAAAACAGTTCTGTCTGGGTATAAATGTTTTTAACTGTAAGAGACAACAAAAAAATCGGGTGGAGGTGTTATAATAGGGATTAAAGATGGTAATGAGACCTGTGTTTATTACATGTTCAATGATAACACCAATACTATAGATAGTGTAGCTGTAATGATAAAGACAACCCTGGAACATATAACAATTGTTGGAGTGTATAGACCACCAAAGTCAAATGCTGATCACCTAGACAAATTAATGCACTTCTTGCATGAAACACAAGAGGGGGGAATAATAGTGGATGGGACTTAGATTTACCATAAACAGACTGGAATAATAATGATTCAACAACATCAGTAAGGGAATTATTTACAATGTATGTTCAGGAACAACAATTGCTTCAGATTAAAAAAAAAAAACTACTACCAGGGCATGAAACATACTACACATTGTGTTTCTAAAGAAATTACTGTTACCTCACATCAAGTTTTACCTCCACTGATGTGCAGTGATCATGTGGTTATAAGGGTTAATTATTTGCTAGATAATTCTGCCAAACTGAAATCTAAACCAATGCACAGAAGATTAATAATATATTATACAGAAACAAAACAGTCACTATATAAAAATAATTGGAGTGATGCGTTCAGTGGAAAAACTGCAGAAAGAATGTGGAAAGTTTTGAAAGAGAAATTTTTTTGAATGCAAAAAAATGTTTAACATCAGGACCTAGACACACAATGTCAAGAAGATGTATTTCCATAAGAATAAGATACTTGAGTAAGGTGAGAGACAAACAATATATAAGAAATGGAGAACAAGTCAAACTACAACTTTGAAAACTAAAATAAACAGGCTGGACAAATTAAGCATAGCGCATGAGACAAGATCAAGAAAAATGTGAAGAAAATTTGTATAAAGATATTGAGCATAATAGAAAAAAAAACATTTTATAGATGCATAACATGTGCAAGGGGTAAAGGCATAGAAATTGATAAACTGTGTCTAGATCCTAAAATTTATTCTCAGACACAGCAGATTATTGTTATATTTACAAAATCTTATGCAAAACAGTTTAGCTCCACAAAGGGGGTGATAAGTTGTCCTAGTGACATCCAGGTAACCTCAAATACTAAAACCAAATTAGATTATGTTGAAAAAGAAATGCACAAACTGGATCAAACATAAGCAAAGGGAGGAGACGAAACTCATAATAATGACCGGAGAACACTTCATCAAGAACTTACAGTACCATTATATCTATTATTTGCTAGGACGTATAAATATGGGGAGATTCCTCAAGATTGGAGACATGCACTTATTAAACCTGTGTTTAAGGGAAAGGGGAATAGGACAAACCCATAGTCATACAGACCCTTAAGTCAAATTTCATGTTGTGGGAAAATGATGGTGAAGGCAATACTGGATAAGTTGTCAAAATTGGAAAAGTTGGGCCTTGAAACCAAATATCAGTATGAATACATTGAAAATAGAGCTATTACCACCTGTAACATGATATTCTATAACAATGAAAATTTCTGCTGTGATATAATTTATATTGATTAAACTTCAGCAATTGATAGGTCATAAACAAAACACTGATCAATAAATTAGACCAACTAGGCATTAATGTACTCTTGATAAGATGGATAGTTGTATGGCTTACAAATACAACATGGCAAGTATCATACAGCAATTAGACAGGTGAAATTTTTGGTTACAGTCAGAGTGTCCCATGGGACTCTCTCCTAGGTCCATACTTGTTTAGATTTTATCTTTCAGATCTATTCTTTTCATCTAAGGTGTTCTACAGTCTGTATGCAGATTACTTGAACCTGAGTAAACTGATTACATGTGTTACAGATAGGGCATGTCTGCAAACTGACTGACTAAATTGACAATTTGAGCACAGGAGAAAATATGCTGATCAATACATCAAAAAAAATAAGCATATAAGATTTGGGAGATATAGATTTAAAATGTAGAATCATTTAAGGACCAGGGTATATGGGTAGATCCAGCTTTAAGTTTTTCTAATCATATCAACCAATTGGTTAATGATAATTATAGAACTATAGGTTATATAAAAAATTATAAAGTCTAGGAAATCAGAAGTGATGAAGTCATTCTTTGTTAGTTACATTAGACCCAAATATGAGTATAGCATAACAATATGGAAACCTTATAAGAAAACAAGCATGAGTAAATTGGAAACAATACAGCGTAAATATACTAATGGCATCCATGGATGCAAAAATGTAAGGTAATATAAAAGACTTAAAACAAGTAATCTCTGTGATATCCCCGAAGTCTCAAAACAGTCCACTAAAGTATAGTGGGTCCAAAAACAAAACAATGTAAGAAACTTCTCTGTGTGGAAGATTTTCAGTCCATATATTTCTAGTTAATCACTGTATATTAATCGGATCAGACAATAGTAGTAGAAGTAGCGAACGTAAACTCATCTTAAGTCAAAACAAAACAAAAAGTAGTAATAGAAAATATACAATTGTACAGCATTACTAAATATTCTAAAGTAATCCAAGCAAGGCAGGCAGTCTGTTTCCAGTCGAAAATCCTTTATTAAGTACACAGACAAGCGATCCAAGTAAAAGAAAAATAGAGTAATAATTTCCTCACAAGCTTTCTAAATATATATATACTTGTTATCAAGTATGGGAGTGGTTTATTGTGCTGTAACACAAAGTGTTATTGGTACACATGTTAAATTCACATCCCTTCCCCCATCAGTGTGACATTCGAGCTGGTCCTGCCCTACTTAGTAGCTGACATAATAATATATAACCCTTATGTACTTTAAATAAAATTTATAATGATGTGGTACCCCTTATTTAACCAAATTATTAAGTAGATTATTAAGTCTGTTATTTTATCCAAGACAATATACTACATGGCTGGAAATATATCAACCTTAGTTCATTTGGCAATCAAAAAATATATATAAATATATACATATACATTTTGCATGTAAAAATCAATTTCTATTTTCATAACCTATTGTTAACAAAGATTGCTTTCATCCTTCTAGACTTCTTCAGGTCTGTGTACAAGAACCCTAAAAACCTATATAATTGTATAATTAGTTAGTATTGTTATTACACATCATTTTGAATAAAGTGGAAAAAAGAACCAGAAAAAAATAAAAATAAGAAAAAATGTATGTATGATGATGGAAACAAAATATACACTTACATTTCAACTGATTTAAAATGGTATTTAAAACCAATTTGTAGAATAAAATACAATAAAATACAATTAGTCATGTAAACAATGTGGCAGTGCACTTTTAACTGAACAGTAGTAGTTTAGTCCAGGCTTCCTAAAAGAGTTCAGCTTTAATTGCCACTTGAGTTCATGTTTCTCCTGAATATTCTGGATGTCTCCTTCATGATCACCCATGTCTATGTGATCCAGGATCTGGAACTTAAAACCTGTGTGTCTCTTATGAAGAGAAAGGTGTTTGGCTAGTGCATTATTTTTACATCCAGAGCGGATTTCTGACAGATGACATGAAATCCTACGCTTGAGTTTATTTACAGTCTTGCCCACAAAGAATGCATCACATTCATTGCACTGTGCCCTGTAAATTACTTTTTTAGTGTTACAGTCACCCCCTGCACTGGTTTTAATGATCTTCTTTAAATAAGGGCAATACAAACTATCACCTTGCTGTATAAATATACAAAATGTACAATTAGTTTCACATCTTTTAGTGCTTTTCTCACATGGTCTGGGTTTAAATTCAACAAAACTTCTAATGTTCCTGGCCTTCCTATAAACAAATGATGGGGCTTCACCTAAGATGTTAATCAGAAAAGGGTTTCCTATGACAATGTCCCAGTTTTCTTCAATAATATTTTTGATACTGTGATAATCCAAAGTGTATGTCAGGATGCAGCTATTTTTGCATTTGTTATTCTCTGCAGCCTTAATACTTTAATGCAGTTAACAGAATAGTATACGATTTAGTTTTATTTAAATATAGCATACAAACTGTTTTTTTATATGTGGGAGGGGAAGAATGATAAGAAAAGAACAGACAGCATTCAGTGTAAGTAGGAGCACAGACTGTAGCATGCACTTTAGCATGGGTAACATTAATTTTAGGTTAGGTAATACCTGTAGATGTAGTTGTCAAATTGGGACAATTGTTCCCTTCTGGATGGTTAAACTTCATCTTTTGAAGATATACAGAGTTTTGTGTGTTTGTTCAAGGTTAACTGGGGATAGGGGTATTTTGTATTTAGTTTTTTGTTTGAAGATTTTCATTAAAACAAAAACGTTTGAAAATTTTGACATAGGTTCAAATGGGGAAGAGAAGAAACAACTGTACAAATGATCAGCTTGCCAAACATTAAAAAATGTCATCTATAAGAGGTGGGAAGAGTAGTTTTTTTATCATGATGGCTATGCTGTCCTTATTACCCTGGAAAGTGAGTGGCTTTATTGGTATAGATAAAAAGGAGAGAGTTTGTTTGTGTCTTTCAGCTTTTCCCGGTTTGGGGTCACCACAGCGGAACTCCGGTCCGCTAATGATTGGCAGCAGATTTTTACGTGCTGGCTTGCCAGGCCTAACGCACAACCTTCAATGAAGGAATGCCCATTCATGCATGTCAACACACAGAAGACGCTCTAACTGAGAATCGAACGGGCAACGTCTAACTGTGAGGCGGAATTATATTAGGAAAGTGCAAAGTACAAACAGCAAAGCTGCTAGGGATTTGGAAAGAAATGAACATATAACTTTGAGAAAGACAGGTTTTCAGAATGGATATTCAGCAGTATATCGGGTTCAGAGGAAAAGAGTAATTGTACTAATTGCTAGAGGGGCTCCAATAGTGATAGATGAGGGGGGAAAGGCAAAAATGCTAGGTTTGTGGTAGTTAGGGGCTATTGGCAAGGGAGGAAGAATACAATGGCATGTGTATTCATGGAAAACTGCTAGTATGGAGCTTAGAAAATTATCAGAAATAATCAGCTTTCAGCAGAGGATATTATTTTTAGGTGGGGACTGGAATTTGATTTGTAATAGTGAGGATGTGTCAGGTGGACCTAGAAGGGACACTATAATAAAAGAATAGAGATTTCTGAAGAAATGTATGAAAATATTTTGTATGGAAGATATGAATTCAGTAGTAGGAACACAGACATAATGTGCATATTATTCCCCAATATACAGTAACTGGGCTGGACTAGAATTATATTTCACAGGAACATGTGCAGTTAATTGAAAGCTTTGACACACATTCAATAACTATGTCTAATCATGCACTAATAAAAACTAAGATAAAATGCAGGATAATGAAGTAAAAATAAGACACTGGCATTTTCCCACATACCTGTTAAGAGGATAGGAATTTAAAGAATGGGTAGTGGAAATTAATCAAGATTTATTCAGAAGTTCTATAAAATGAAAATGGATTTCAAACATAGGGTCAAATAAAAGAAAAATAAATTTGGCTAAGAATTAATAGAAATTACTTAAGAGGGTCTAATGAAGGTAAGTATTGCAGAATAAGAGCAGGAGCAAATGTAGAGTGCTAGAGAGAAAATAAGAGAGTATCTGGATAATATGAATGAGTTTAGAAAGATTGCAGTTAAGCAACTATTTTTGATAACTCTGGAGTACAAAAAAAATTAGCACAATGGCTTAGGCAACAGGACATTGAAAGGGCTGTCGCCAAACGTAGGGAATCTATAACAAAAAAATAACCAGAAATCCTGCAGAGGTTTTAGAGATATTCCTGCAATTTTATGAATATTTGTATAAAACAGAGAATATGGAAATCAAGAGATAGTACAAATGGAAATATTATGGAAAGCTTAATTATTACCAAGGTAAGAGGTAGACAAGAATCAGCAACCAACATTTAAGACAGGAGGTGATGAGATAAAAATGGTGATGTATAATCAATTTTCAGGAATGTCTCCAGGAGCAGATAGTATTCCTGTGAAAGTTTAGAAATTCGGAGGGAAGAAAGTGATAAAGATCTGGAAGAGTTTGTTTAACAGTACTTTAAAAGGTGGGGAAACATCAACATCTTGGAAGAATGATGTGGTGGCTGTGTTACCTAAAGATGGCAAAGATCCTTCGGACCCAGCTTCATATAGACCAGTTTCAATTTTAAAACATGATTATAAAGTATTCATGTCTATACTAGCTAAAATAATGACAAAGATGTTGCCAAAATTGATAAATATGGATTATTGTGATTTTGTGGAGGGGAGGCAAACATTTGACATCATTAATACAACAACAGTGATCCAGAGGGAAGCAGAATGTAAGAAAATACATCTGTTTTTGATGGGTCTTGATGCAGAGAAAGCATTTGATAGAGTATGATGGGATTTTTTGAGTAGGGCATTGGGAGCATTTCCATTTCTTGTCACAATAATAAAGGTAATTAGGAGGATGTATGAGGGATCAGATGTGAAAATTAAAGTGGTTGGGGTTCCTCTCTGTTATTTTCTGTTTGAACATAGGAACCAGGCAGGGATGTCCTCTTTCCACTTTGTTATTTGTGTTGCATTTAGAACCACTGGCAAAGAAAATAAGGGAATCAGAAATGCAATGATATAATTGGTATGGTAGTCAGGAAAATTGGTTTTATTTGCATATGATATTTATTTTGTACCTGATAAAATCAGAAAAGGACATACCAGTATTGTGAAACATTCTGAGCCAGTTTTGATTTTTTTCAGGATACAAAATTAATGAAGATAAAACAGAGGTTATAGCTGTAAACTATGTATCCACATATAAATGAAGGCAAGGGTCAAGTGGGATAAGTTGATCCTTCCAGTCTATGACTTGAAGGGATATTTTAGAGCTACATAGTTAAGGCTTGTATGCATAACACAAGCAGAACGCTATAATTCAAAGTGGAAAAGGATGATGGTGATGAAACAGGGGGAAAATATAAGAAATAGGGAGAGGGTGGTATTTTGGATGTAGATCCTTAATGAGAACGACAGCCATACAGAATATTATATCTATAAAGTAGCAAAAAGTATTTTAAGAACAAAGCCAACACAAGAATGGAGAAAAGAGGTTCTGCTGATAGGGATGACTGCAATTAGGGGTACAG